>NW_022589707.1:29206820-29383813 GCF_004348235.1 Phoca vitulina | reverse complement strand
AAAAAAAAAAAAAAAAAAAAAAAAAAAAAAAACAAAAAACAAGGATAAAAGAGGAAAGCAAATAGTACATTAAATGAACATAACACAAATTGCAGGAAACAACAGCTGTAATGTTCCATTTGAAAGTTAGAATGAGATTATGAATAGAACACAACAGAAGTTAATGGTAAATTCCAGATTTTTAATGTAAATGACTTAGAATGATACTACTGACTCATTCTGAGAATGCTATTAAACTCAGTAAAACTAAGGAAAAACAAAGAACAAAGCTATCCATGTGGGATAAGCTAAGATTCTATTCAAGTGAAGTCAAAGATTTCTTAGACAGGACATCAAAAGATTCATAAAAGAAAAAAAATTGAAGTGGACTGTGGCAAAATTTAGAACTTCTGCTCTTCAGAAAACACGGTAAGAGAAAAGATAAGCCACACACTGGAGAAAATATTTCCAAGTCCTATATCTGATAAAGGACTTCTATCTAGAATATATAAAGAATTCTCAGAACTGACTATAAAGAAAACACGCAATTCACATTTTTAAAAATTGCCAAGAAATCTGAACAGGTACTTCACCAGAGAAGACCTACTGCAGCAAGTAAGCACAAGAAAAGATACTTAACATCAGTAGTTACTGGGGTAATAGAAAATAAAACCACAATGAATTACCACCAGACACCTATTAGAATGGTTAAAAAACAAAAACAAATAGATAATACCAAGCACTGGTTATTATGTGGAGCAAATGGAACTCCTATACGCTACTGGTCGGAATGCAAAATGGTACAGCCACTTTGAAAGCAGTTTGGTAGTTTCTTAGAAGTTAAAAATGATTCATGTTTATCACATGACCCAGCAATCCCACACCAAGTAAAATAAAAATTTACCTTAACAAAAAACCCTATGAATGTTTCTAGCAACTTTTATAATCACCAAAAACTAATTTCAACATCCGTCAATTGAGAAATGAATAAACTGTGAAATACCCATACAACGGAATACTGCTCTGCAATACAGAGGAATAAACATATACACAACATAGACGAATCTATATGAATTATGCTAAGTGAAAGAAGCCAGATTCCAACAGCTATATAATGTACAATTTCATGTATATGACATTCTGCAAAAGGAAAGTGTCTACGGACAGAAAACAGATCAGTGGTTGCCAACTACTGGGGGTTGACTATAAAGGAGCAGGAGGGAACTCTGGGGGGTAATGGAACTGCTCTATATTTTGACTGGTAGTGGTAGTCACACAACTATATGTATTTGTCAATACTGCAAAATTACACACAAAAAATGGGTGAATATTACTATATGCAAATTTTTCCTTAATAAAAAAATTTATATATTAAGCTAAGTAAAACTAACAAAACCCAAAATTAACATGCAAATAAGCTTAATTTAAAAAAAAATTTAAAAAGCTTAAAATAAAAAGTGGCTAAGCCCATTTTTGGAAATTAAAGTCCAAGCTACAGTTGTGCTCCACGAGGCAGGTTAATCTCATGCTTTTGCTTGGTTTTACTCCTCTGGTAGTAAAATAATAGTACATTGGACTCTTTAAAAATATACTTAAAAAAAAAAATCTATAAAATTTGTTCATTCCAAATGCCTGCTAGGTCATTAACTCAATGAAATCCATCATCCTACATTCCCAAGTGCTCTCTTTATTCTTTCAACATTTTTTTTTTTTACATTTTAAGACTATCCACCACGTCAGAACATTATTCAACTTTACATTTCAACAACTTATTGCAAGTTCTCTTTATATTATACTTCTCAACAAGACCTTAGGGAAAAATTGCTGTGCTAAGGGTAAGACTATCACCTTAGTCCAGGTCCTTATCTTTGCTCCTAGCTACACTTGATTCCAGGCTATCTCCACTTTCACTGATCCTATCTTTGGCTGACTGATCTGCTCAAAAGGTTTAATTCTTTTTTTTTTTTTCCTGCCACACTGGGTCTGCCCCCACCAATCAGTGGAACTATTTTTCCAGTGGAAATCCATTAAAGCAAATTTTAATGAGACAATGGAAAATATCAGTTTACACTTGAATATTACTCTCACAGAAATGTGAAGAAATGGGTTTAGAATATATTGTTAAAAAGCTAATCAGTATCTATATCATTTAGGAATGTTAAACATTGTTCAATTTCTACAAAACAAAATCTAATTTAAAGAATTTGAGACAGGGCTTAGAATTTACTTGGATTAACAATGATGGTATGCCAAAAATAGTCCTGGCCTTACAAAACTCTTAATTTTTTGCCTTTCACTATATAATTTTCTGATGCTTTCATCAGCCAAAAGGGTTGGGACTTTATATAAATCCAGTGGAGTGTTTCCTAAATTATGTTTCATAGGGAGGTTAATAGGTGTGGTGGGAGGAGGTGGTTAACGAAAAGTATAGGCAAGAATTTCATGGTAAGTTTGGGAACATTTCTCTTTCTTTGACACTTTTTCTCTGAGTATACTCATTAACATCTCACCCAACACCGGGTAGAACACAGTTCGAGAAATCTTTAAACAGAAGATTAATTCAATTAAAATTAAGTTGAAAAAATTTCATTGCATCAAAGACCATGCCTGCACCATAGGCAGCAGTTACCAAATAGCAACTAACTGGGGAATGCAGACAAAACTCAGGTAGATGCATGTTAATCTTAAATAGCTAAAGTAATACCTTGTTACTCAATGGGTATACTTTTGACCAGGAGTTTCTGCATCACCTTTCACTGTTCAAGCTGTCTCCCAAAATCAATTTCAATCTTCAAAAATTTAACAACATCCCCACATGATTTCAATGCATGTTAAAGGTTGAGGAGCACTGGCCTACAACAGGAGTTCGCAAACTTTCTGTAAAGAGCCAGAGAGTTAATATTTTAGGTTTTGTGAGCCATGAGGTCTCTGTCATAACTACTCAACTAGGCTATTATAATGATAAAAAGGTCTATATATTAAGAAGGTACAGTAATTAAAGATGTATATATGTACTTGGAACAGAATACCAAAATACATTGAACAAGAAAATAACAGAATTCAAAGGACAAAACCACAATTTAGCAACTTATAATGAAGGTTTTTAATATCCCTCTCTCAGTCCTAATGGAAATAGAAAATCTGCAAGGATATAGATTTAGGAAGAAAACCCACCAGCTTGACCTAGCTGGTATTTATAGAACACTCTACCCAACAACAGCAGAATGCTCATTCTTTTCAAGTGCACATGGTGTTTTCTCTAGAATAAAACACATGGCAGGCCACAGAACAAGTCTTAATAAAAGACTAAAGTCATATAAAGTATGTTCTCCAATCACATGTAATTAGAAATCAGTAACAAGGAAATGTGGGAAATCCCTCAAATATCACGTTATCAGACAACCAATTTTTAAGTAACCCAAAGGTCAAAGAAGAAATTTCAAGGGTAATTAGAAAATATCTTGTGAGACAGCATAGTACTGGTATAAGGTCAGACATATAGCTCAACGGAACAAAAGAGAGCTCAGCAATAAACCCTTATATTTATATTTCACTGACTTTGGACAAAGGTATCAAGGCAATTCAACAGGGGAAAGGAAAGTCTTTTCCTGGAACAATTAGAAAGCCATATTTTGCAATAGTTAGATCCTTACATCATACTATAGACAAAAATTTTTTCAAAATAGATCATATACCTAAATGTAAAAGTTGCAATAAAACCACTAGAAGAAAACTACTATAGAAGAAAATCTTTGTGACCTAGGGTTAAGCAAAGACTTCTTAGATATACTAAAAACACAGTACATAAAGAGTAAGTTGATAAACTGGTCTTCATGAAATTAAAAACCTGTACTCTTCAAAATGTGTCATGAGGAAAAAAAGATAATTCACAGACTGGGAGAAAACATTTCCAAATCATCTAATAAAGGGCTTGTATCCAGAATATAAAAAGAACCCTTAAAACTCAATCATAAGAAGAGAAGTAACTCAATTTAACAACGGGCAAAAGATGTGAATAGATATTTCAAAAACAAAGATAAGTGAATGACTAATACACACATTAAATGATGCTCAACATCATTAGTCATTGGAGACATACAAATTAAAACCACAATGAGATAGCACTCCACACCTAAATTGAGAGGCATTCTCAAGTAGATCAACTTTAAAAAAAAAAGTTGAATGGAAGGACAGAATCTGGAAATTGGTATTCTTAAAATTATTTTTGCTGTTGGTATTCTTAAAATTATTTTTGCTGACCTATTCTTTGGAAAGCTTTTGTGTACCGCCAGTGGTGCACATATCATATTTGAAGACCACTGGTATAAGAAAACAAGAAAGAAAAAAAAAAAGAAAAAAAAAAACAAGAAAGAAAAAAAAAAGAAAACAAGAAAGATACGGTGGCTTAGACAATAACGCTTAACAGGATTTGATGATCTGGAAAGGTGTCAAGCATGAATGAGGCTGATGTTAGGGGGGCGGGGGAGTAGTTAGGGCTGGAAAAGGAGCTAATAGGAAAAAGGTGAGGGAAAGAAGCAGAACTCTTTTAAGAGTTTCTGACAACATCCTCCATCATCATCATCATCATGATTCTGATAGTCCCCAGCACTAGCAAGTAAAGTGAGGAAGATAGCCTCAGGCAACACGCACAATGTTTTTATCATTTACTTGACTCCCCCACAGGCTCCCTGCCCTAGCCCACACTGACAAAAAGGCACCATGCCCAGGCAAGTCTCTACATTTCCCTTCAAACACTCACATCTAGAAATCACTCTGTAGCAAGTAACTGGACCAAAGCAGAAAACTGTACCAAGCACAGGTGATCTTCCCTTTTCCCCTACATCCTAATCTGATGTACTCAAATTACAGTATTTCTCACACTGTAATAATTGTTTACATGCTTGCCTCTTCCCTAGCCCATTAGAGACTGTGACTTCAGACAGACACTTCTTACTCATCTTGCAAGCTTCAGCAGCCAGTACAGTATCTCACCTACCCTGCATCAATAAATGTTCAAAGAATGGAAGACTAGGCTTGTTAATACTATAAACTCCAACCATGCAATTTAAATATCTTTGCCTACAAAAGAACTTTTTAATTTTTTTAATATATCATGGGCAGCAAATGTATTTTAAAACCCAATTTTTCTTTCTTAGGAGAGCCACTAATCTATAATTAAGAACCTGATATGTTATATATCTAATCACCTTTTACATACATGGGAAGCGGCTATATAAAAGAAATGTGTTGTAGGGAAAAGACCAGCGGACTAGATAGAAGCTAGGGAACCTGGTTAGGGCTAGTACCAGACACTCTGTGTCTTCTCAGGCATTCAGTTTCCACCTGTGTGAAATGAAAGGCTTAATGTGCAATCTCTAAGCACCCTTCAAATGTTAATACTTAAGAATCTTTAATCTGAGTGTTTAATGAAGGCAGGAGGCATGTCAGTCGCTGAGTATTCCTAACATTTTGGTACCTCTTTGCTAGAGATCAAACTAAATGATACTGTCAATATTCATTCAGTACTTCAACTCCATGAACAAAAGTAAAAAGAATCTCCTTTTGAAATCAGGAACGTGACTTTTTGATTCTAATAATTTAACTCTTAAAGCAAGCATTAAATCACACATCATAGGCATTGACATAATAAACAAACTAGACGCTTACCTGCCAGGAAACTGCTCCTAAAATCGCTGTTGCAAGAAGACTAAAAAAAACTAACTGCTCTGAAATTAAGCAAAAGTGACGCATCCCTTTGGATGCCATGATTCTATCAAGGCTATTGTTATCTACCCTGTGGGTGAAATATACTTTATGGCAGTCATTTAATTTGGTATGGAATCCCCAAAGAGTTAAGAGAAAAATAATATGGCAAATCATCCAGAAAATTCCAAAAATGGAAAAGCCTGGTATTACAAAATACCAGAGGTGAGTATCTCTAAGTTTAAATGCTGAAAGAATAAAAAAGGTAAGCTCAATCATTCCTGTGAAAACGACTGAAAGTCTTCTGCATATTCTTCCACGGTACAAAAAGGGTTTCCACCTTTCAGTCACTGAAAGTCCACTAAAATAAATGTCAAGGAAAGGGTCAGTTATCAGGCAGATAAAAAAACATGCAAAAGCAACTGGATTTTTGGGAGTTTCCAATGAGGAGAAAAACAGCAAGACTGCAAAAATAACTAAGTTTGGAATAGCTAAGAAAGACTTCATTCTCAGGTCAATAATCAGCATGGCCAAAGCTACAACAAGTAAAATGACACTCAGAGACTTCTCCACCAACATAGTTGTGCTGGCAATAGCAAATCCAACAAGTTCCAGAAATTCAACTGTGGTTAGTAAAGTGGGTCGATGGCGGACATACCCAGAAATTCTCTCCACCAAAGCGCATAATATCCTTAGTACTATGGAAGTTAGAAGCAAATATTTGGTTGACTCTTCTTTCACATCATTTTTAAAGGATGAATTGTCAAGAAAACATAGGAGGCCAAGCAAGAATCCAAACCAAAGATTGGAAAGACTTAAACTTGCTGCTTCCATTGAAAAATAATAATAGAGTATGCTGGCAATTCCAAGAACGAAAAGACCAAGAATAAAAATTACCAAAATTAAGGAATTTGCTGTTTTTTCCCATCTTACATAAAGACCTAAGCATATAGCAACCAATAAATTGATTCTGGCTAAATAGCCAAGATAACGCACTGAAGAATGCATATTCACTTCTCTGTTGACTTCTTCCAGTCTTGTCATTGCTAAATACAGACAATGACTAAAGCAGTAACGCAGTGATTTACACATGTAATCTGGCAATTTGGGCTTTCTCCCCGTGGTACAAAAATTAACTGCTTGTTTTTCATCCAGCAAATCCAACGTATCTGTAACTCCTATTTCAGCATTTCCTCTGGTGGAATTTTTGTTTATCGTGATCTAAAAAGAAGAAAAAATAAGTCAGTGTTAATTTTATATAATTTATATTTTATCTCTCTCTTCTTTGTAGAAAATAATAAATGAGAAATAAAGTTTCTTTTGAAACTCAGTTTTAAATTTTACTTGCATGTATCTTAATGGCAATTGTTTCTGGTTTAAAAACTCAGTTTATCCATATAAAAATGACAGTGCTTTCTACTTAACATATGCTAAGAAGTATGACTAAATCACCACCAGTGAAACTGTTTTTCCAAAGACTAAGCCATTCTTACTTCAATGGTTAGTTTTTCAACTACAGTGTGTAAATGTGAGATATTCAACCTAGCTTAGATTGTAGAAGATGGATCTGGCACAATCAAAAACTACTCAGCAGCTAAACCGAATGATGGGCTTCATCATTACATCTAATTTGAAAAGCACTAGTATCCAGTAATAGCAACCGTTCCTACCTAAAATCCTCTCCATCTTTTTACAAGGCAGCTCTAACAGGCTATAAAATCTTAGTCTTTACATTGTTTAACTAATAAACTTACCAGAAGTAAAGTTTAACTGCATTAAAGTTAGTCCCTAAAGTTAACCCATAATTTTCCCTATACTTTGATCTCTACTAAATTACTTGGATTATCAAACCTCCTTTCTAGATCTAAATACTATCTCTGTAGCAAACCAATTCCTGAACTTTCTAGTCAAAATTCTGAAGTTAGAATGCTAACCAATATTTACTGTAAGTTAAACTTTATATATGTATTTTTAAAGATTTTATTTGACAGAGAGAGAGACAGCAAGAGAGGGAACACAAGCAGGGGGAGTGGGAGAGGGAGAAGAGGCTTCCTGCCGAGCAGGGAGCCCGATGCGAGGCTCGATCCCAGGACCCTGGGACCATGACCTGAGCCGAAGGCAGACGCTTAATGACTGACCCACCCAGGTGCCCCTAAACTTTATACTTTTACTTTTAAAAAGTTAACAATTATTCGTCAAAGAACCCGGATAATTATTTTAGTCTTTGAGTGCCCCCACAAATTGCACTTAAAACATGACAATGGCCAAAAAATGCTTTAACTATCTACCAGATAATTCTTCAAAGTTTATGTTATACTGTTTCAGAACTGATCCATTCAACAGCTCATGGTCACAATAAATATCCATGGAGAACTCAACCAGACAAAAATTTAAAAAAATGACTTGTTTGCGATGAGCTTATTTATACTTTCTTAACAGTAGGACACATGAGAGGCACCTGGGTGGCTCAGTCGGTTAAGCGTCTGTCTGCCTTCGGCTCAGGTCATGATCCTAGAGCACTGGGATTGAGTCCTGCATTGGGCTTCTTGCTCAGCGGGGAGCCTGCTTCTCCCTCTGCCTGCTGCTCCCCCTGCTTGTGTACACTCTCTCTCTGACAAATAAAACCTTTAAAGAAAAAAAAAAAATAGTAGGACACTAAAAGAAAGACCCGACAGAAACATGATAACCTGGAATTAACCCTTAATTACTCATTTGGCTGGAGAAGAATTTTACTGAGCGACAATCTTACAGTCTCCGGGATGTTCCAAGTACTATTACTAATTCTACTTTGCACTAATTCTACTTCAGCAAGTGTATTTTTTACAGATAAACCTATTTAAGTATTCTGATTTTCCTCAATTACATTTTCATCCCATCATTTCTTAAGATACCATACACCGCTAAAAAAATGTCTTCCTTTGGTATATTTTGCCTTTACCTTTTTGCTTATATGTAAGACATTGATAAAATCTAGAGTGCTTTGCATTTTTTTTTAACATCACTCCTGTAATATAATCGTTCAACAAATAGGTTGGAATACAGATCCTCAAAGGGTTGATGGTACAGTCTGGGCTTAGACAACTGAACGCTGCTGAAGAAAAAAACAATCACACACCAGGCTCAATGGTTGCCACGCAATTCACGAGACATCCTTCTGTTTCTTTGGTCAACACTCTCCCATTTTGTGACTATCCAACCTCTCTCCCTTAGCCTCAAATCTCTGACACCCACTTCCCACTCACTGCACTCTCACTAGATGACTGCCTCCAACAGAGTTGTCAGAAGAGAGCTTACCTGAGTTGCCGACATGACAAACCCACCTCTACCGACATCTCCGGATACGGAGGATACGAAGGATGTCCCTTCCCTGTCTAAGGCTGAATCTTTCAGACATACTGGCTATCTTTTCCCCTCTACCTCTTCCAGAACTTCACAATCTCTTCGCTCTTCAAACTCCCACTCTTCTCTTATCCATTAGCACTTAAACACTTGCAAAGCTCTTTTTAAAAACAATACCAAAAAAACCCAGAAACAAAAACAATCTTCACACATCCCCATCTTCTCTTCCAAGTTCAATCTTCTGTCCTCTTTTGACAGCTATTCTACGATTGCTTCACTTCTCACACCACTCAACAATGGTTCCTACCATATAACAAACTGCTCTGCCAAATTCTAAAGTGACCTATAAGCTCCTAAAACCAATGCGTACTTTTCATTTATTATCCTGCACTTTCTTCAAACAACCTTTGACATTGTTGACTCCTCTCAATTTCTGAAACCTGCCCTTCCTTTAGCTTTCAAAGACCAACCTCCAGATTTTCTTCTAACTCAGTGACCTCTCCTTCTCCATCTTCTTGCAGACTCTTGATTCTCAATCCATCCTTTGGATGTTCAATCCCAGGCCTAGGCTTTTCTCTCACTGTACACTTTCTATGAGCAATCTCAACTATTTCCATGTCTTCAATTATTCTCTCTCCCTAATTATATACATATATTAATCTGTCTGATAGAAATAAAAGCACCAACTCTCTTAGAGGTAAAACCCTAGAAAAAAGGTAAACAAGGGCGCCTGGGTGGCTCAGTCGGTTAAGTGGCTGCTTCAGCTCAGGTCATGATTTCGGGGTTCTGCAATCAAGCCCCACGTGCAGCTCCTTGATCAGCGGGGAGTCTGCTTCTCCCTCTCCCTCTACTCCCACTGTGCTCGCTCTCTCTCAAATAAATACTTAAAAAAAAAAAAAGAAAAAAGGTAAACATGTAAATTATACCCATAACATCCATATCATAGAATATATGCAACCACACTGTCAAAATCAACATGCAGAATATTTTTAAATGGCTAATTTACAAGTCTTTCCACATTCTGAACTTCTTCAAAGGACAAACTGGCTGCATCAGAGTAAGACAACAAAGCAACAGAATCTTTTCAACTGGTCTGCCATTACTTGATTCAATGAGAAATTACCTGTGAGACAGATAAAAATGGAGCACAGAAGAGTCAATCCGCATAGGGGAACTCCCAGAGTCTGTTTTATAAAGCCCCACATACTACTCTAACCCTCCTCTCCTTCACCACCTGTATTTAGTCCTCACCAAGTCCTGTCCACTCTTCTTCCTATACACATCTTAAATGTTTCTATTTTCCATCCCCAAAGTCAAAATCCCAGGTTTGGCCACCATCGTCTCATGCTTCAATGTCTCCCTATATCTACCTGTGCCCTCTCCAAGAAGTGTCCCTTTTAAAATAAAAAATTTGTTAGTCCACTCTGTTCTGTAAAAACCCTCAAATGGCTTCCGAGCATCTTAAGCAATAAAGTCTAAACTCCTTAAAACGCCTTATAAGGCTCTCCATACCAAATGTGAATAACTTTCCTGCCGCATCTATTTTCCTCTTTTCCGCCTGAACTTCGTATTCCAGCCATACTGACCTTTTCAATTCTGAAGTGCATCACTGCTATTCCCTCTCCAGGTACACTTGTTCCCTCTTCCTAGACCCATCCCAGTCCTCACACCTGGCTCACTCCTACTCTTCAGGTCTCACTTAAATCATTTTCTTGGTGAGATTACCCCTGACTCATTTATATGATCCCTGCACTTCTTCTATAATAGCAAAATGCTGATTGTCATTTGCTTAAGGTCTGCATTCCCTACTAGATCACAAGGTCTCTGAAAGTTTGTCTTTAATACTGTGTACCCGTGTCTTAGCAGAAAATCTGGCACCAAGTAGATATTCAACAAATACCTGTGAAAGAAATAGGGACTAATACAGAAATAATTATATTTAATAACAATGCCAGTTATTGGACACTTAGTAATACATGAAGAGACTAAAGTTGTATAATATCCCACAGCGCATAAGTAATAGAACTAAGGGACAGTCCATGAATGTTTGGTTTCTCTTTTCGCCTTACTTCAGCCTTCACTTAATTCATCCAAATTCCTCCAAACCAGTGCGTTCTCTTCCATGTCCTACCTCTAGGGCTCAATAGAGCCACTACAGACACACTCTATCACTTGCATCAGCTTTGGACTCAGACACTATTTCCGTCCCATCTAGAAGCGTCAAAAGCTGAAAGAACCAGACTGAGCACCTAAGGTCGGGGAATTCCCGTGCTTTGATTCAATGAATTCACGTTAACTCTTTGGGCCCACCACATACGAGGAGAATGGCAACTTAAATATCCAATCTCTTAGTACTGGGGCACAACAGCAATTCTTCCAGAAAGAGCCTGCCTGTTCTCTACCACCCCTCTACTTTGGGAGACGGCAACGACAACTGGGGGCCCAACTGCCTGGGGAACCGCGGGGGATGTGGAGCACCCCACCTTCAGCCTCCAACCCCCACCGTCAACTACTCTCGGGGCAGGTCTCGCAATCTCGGCCCCGGGTGACCGGCTGTGCGGAGCTAGGGGCTCGAACTACGCAGAGACCGGGGCGGTGTCTGTGCTCAGGTCTTGCCACCCCGCTGTTCACCCCGACCTCCCTACCTGACTCGGCCGCCGCCACCAACGCTCTCTCAACCCCGGAGTCGGCTCTGGGGCCAACACAGTAAAGGGAGGGCCCTTGGGGCTGAGCTTGCGACTCGGATCTGGGAGGCGGCACGCCGGAGGAGGGGGGGGGGGGTGTCGAGGGCCCGAGGCCACAGGCACTAACACAGGCCAGTCTCGTTGGAAACTTTCTCCGTTACCGGCCCGACCGCGGCCGCCATGTTCCTGCCGCCGGATCCGCGACGGTACGGAACGCCGCCGGGGTCAAACCGCGCAGCGCTTCCTCCCTGAGGCCCGGCCCCCTCCCCGCCCAAACTCCCCGTGCGGCCGCCGCCCCAGGTGTGCCCGGCGCTGCGACAGCACGCAGAGCACCCCCCCCCCTCTCCGACCTAGGGTGCCGGCTGAGTCCGGCCTCCGTCGCCTTCTGGGACCTAGGATCGGCGGCGAACAGGGAGCGGGAAGACCACGAAGGATCACGTAGACCGTGCCCATGAAGCCTTTAGGCCGCCGCCTCGGGCTGGACGGAAAGTGGGACAGGACGGGCGGGATGGTCCACACGTGGGCTGCAAATACCGCAGGAGGCGTTGCTGTTCTTTAGTATCTATGGCATAATGCATGGCTTTGTGTCCGCTGACCAGCAGAAGCCCAAGTTCCTTAGGCTCGCCTTCAAAGCCCTTCTCGCCGCCTTTTCTAATTAAGACTCGTTTTAAGTCACTGCCTGGGTCTTTACCCCACCGACAGCGCTGAGCTCCCCAGGCCTGGCCTGTTCCATTCCCCTTCTTCCACCTATCCCTTACACGTTCACCAGCCTTTCTTTTTTTTTTTTTTAATTAACATATAAAGTATTATTTGCTTCAGAGGTACAGGTCTGTGATTCATCAGTCGCCCAGGCCTGATTCTCATTTGTACACTGAACTCCTTGAATAAACGTAGGGGGAGGCAGCACTTCACAACAGCTGAGTCCGGTGGTTTTGGAGTTTGGAACCTGGTTGCTCCTCTTTTCTATGTGCAACCTGTGTTTCTCTGAAAAACAAAACAAAAACAAAAACTAAAACTTTCTTGCAAAGATATTGTGTAAACTATTTTTTTTCTGGCAGAAGGTAGGCCTTCAAAAAGTATGAATTCCTTTCCCCTCTCTAAGAGGCCCTCCCTTTCTGCCTGCTTTCTATCCCTCCCATCATTTTCTGCTCCTTGTAGCTCTTAGGTCAGTTAATCTCTCTGAACCCCAGTTTCCTCATGTGTTAATTGGATACTAATAACACCCACCTTACAGGGTTGTTGTAGGGATTAAGTGAGATCATGTACGTAAACAAATACCTTAAAAACTAGATGTTTTATCCCCTTTAAAGCCCAAAATCCTTCAAGAGGTATGGACAAGTTCTGTAGCCTGGCCCTTTTTTACCTCCAGCGTGATCTCCCACAACACTCCCCCAATTGTCTGCACCCCAGTCTGCTTTCATTTCCTCAAATGCCAGGACATGTCCAGTTTTGCTCACCATTAAATCAGCCTGGTGTAGTACCGTAGTTGGTACTTAAATATTTGTTAAATAAAGTAATAGTACACAACAGGCCTTCAACAATCACTAGTTCTCTCCCATTTTCTGTATCATCTATACTATTCCTATCTTTGCTGATAGAATGTGAATTTCCTCATTTTCATTTAATAGGTGTTGGGGGTTTGGGGTGTGCCGCAGATCAATAGTGATAAAGCACTCTCAGACTCAGATTCCTCCTATGTAAATAAAAAGTGTGAGATTCTGTCCAGACTCCTGTCTTAACTCTAGAAGCAGTCACTAGCCAACTCCCAAATCCGTAACTCTGGCTCTTTGGGGGAACACGTGTCACATTGCCAACTACCTGCTAGATGTTTCTACTTGAATTGCCATCACTTCTAATTCGACTTACCTTTAATGGACATTTATTTATACATATATATTTTGTTGGTTGGTTGGTTGGTTTTGTATTCCCACCATATGAACCATCATTCTGTGTTTGGAGAATTCCCCACGTTAGGAGTCTAGTGGCTGAATCTGAAATGCCACATACTTGTTCTACCAATCATGTTCACCAGCTGGGAGCTGTCGACTCAAAAAAGCAAACACAAGCAAACACAGAAAGCCATGCTTCCTGGGTAACTGTAGGAGTATAGCAAGGTAGGCTCCTGGGGCAATAGTAAGAGTGGTTCTAGTGGTTTGCATCCAGCATCCAGAATTCGTAGTGTCTGTGACTCAGTATGCTTGCGCATGCCTACAGCAACCCTAGAGCCCTCTCCCATCAGTTCAGTGTGTGTTGTTACCGGTTGTACTCTCTGACCACGCAAGTCCAAGCTCCGTTTCCAGCTGTCCTCTGAGCTACCCACTAGCCTCCAATAAATTTTTCTGCTTAAATCAGCCACAGCTGTTTCCTGTTCCTTAGCATGAAGGTCCCTCATTAAAACAGTGCTTTTTCATCTTCCTCAAACATGATCCACAGCCTTGTGACCTTGAAACTATCTTTGATGCTTGCTATCTTGTCAGTATACTTTAAAATACTGCAGTGAGATGTGTATGTGTTTGAGAGTTAACTTTCATCTGCACACTCCAGGGTGGATAATTAGCATTTGAAAGACTAATCAGGAATCTTCACTATAAAGTTGGGTGCACAAGTGTTTCCACTATCACTGTTAATCTGCACTAGAGGTATGTTAATTAACATAAAAGATGATAAATAATTTTTCATTGTGGAAATAACAGGTGTTCAAGATACATGGCTCGCTAGGATATTGTACAGGCACTTCTGTTCTTGCCTAAATGGAGTATGTGGAAGAAGCTTCAGATTATGGCATACTGACAGCCTTCAGAATGGCTCCCTGAATCTAGAACGCTGTTCAGTGCTTTGGCACCAAATATTTTTTGTGTAGTGTTTTTTTGTGCCTGCTTGTTGATAAATATTTATCTGTGTAGTTGCATGAAGTCTGAGACTTGCTTTCACTGTAGGGCACTACCTAGTAGTAAAGGGAGAGGGTAGCTCTCATCAATCTTTAGTTGTTGAAGGCTGTCAGTATTTACTAAAAGAACTGGACAATTGTGAAGTCCAAGTGTTCGTCTTCATTTACTCCATTTCTTGCATTTATCATTTCTTTTCAAATCCCATTGCCACTACCCAGGTTGAGGTCCTAACCCATGAATTACTTCAGTAACTTCTGTGGTTTGTCATTTTGATGTCAGCCTCACCCCCATCTAATCCATCACACTGACTGATATTCTCAGAACACCATTCTGTGTCACTTATTAAATTAAAACCAATGACTTCTACAGGCTACAGAATAAAGTGCAAACCCCTTAGCCTGGTACCTGAGGCCCTCCAGAGATGAACCAAACCCCCCTCTGCCCAGTAACATTAATCCTGAAATTAGAAGTATTAGGGTCAGTTCCTGACATCTGACACATCCTCAGCCAAACACCTGGATATAAAACAGCCACTTGGGAACCGCCTCAGTGACAGATTATAAGCTGCATTACCGATGGCAGTGTAATGATCCTAATAGCAGGAACATCCATTCTTTAACACTTGCTTCCCACGCAGGCAAGGTCTGTGTGCTCCAGACCAAACAGTTCACCCAGAGGAATTATTTCAGACTAGGAACACCTGTGGAAATACCATTTTTTTTTAAATCAAGGGAAGGAGGGAAGGCAGCACCTGTGGTAGGAGAAATGGAGGATCCTATCTATTTCAGGCCTCTGTAGCCGGGAGTCACAGAGGAGTCCTACATTATTTCTCCCATCTTCTCTCTTGTTTTTCCTCCTACTTCTTTCAATTCTTCAATCCTGTTCCAGAGCTGAATGGACTCAGGGTCTCCATAGATGATCTGCTGGGTCTACTCCCTTGTTATTTCTGTGTAATACTTTGAGATTACAAAGTGCTTTCACCTATGTCCTATCATTCAATCTCTACAAAACCTGATGATGTAAATATTATCATCATCATTTTACAGGTAAAATAACCAAGGTCCAGAGAAACGGCACTGTACTGAGCAGTGGCTTAAACCTCAGTCTTTTGGCTTGAAGTCCTAGGTCCTCAAGTGCAGCTTTCTAAATATCATTCCCCTCTGTGGGGCAACACAGGTATTTCTGTCTCATTGCTGTAAACAGTAAGCAGGAAAGGGTTACTGTATCCTGTCCTGGCGTACTCCTTATAATCATCTTGAAGATTTTTAACCTACATCCATACCCAGGCCCAGCACAGATCAATTAAATCAGTCTCCTCTGGAGTGAGTCCCAGGTAGATGGTGTGTTTTATTAAAGACTCTCCCTGAGCCCCTCCTAGCCTCCTCCCTCCCCCAGTGATTCTAATGTAAAGCAAGTGTTGACAACAACTGGGTTATTATCTCCATCAGTGCAGTGGTTCTACAAGTGTGGTCCCTAGACCAGAGGTATCAGCATCATCTGGGAACTAGTTAGAAATGCAAATTAGATTTCAAGAATCTGTGCAATGAAAATGCATTATTTTTAAAATGTTAAATATTAGCAAAAAATAAAAAAAATTTAAAGACAAAGCTTTCTGCTGCCAAAAATGTAATTAACAGCAGGACCACAGAATGGGTTCTTTCTGGTAAGAAAATCAGCAGTATTTTCCCCCAGCCCCACCCCCAGATAAACTGAATCAGAAACTCTAAGGGTAGAGCCCAGATCTTAGGATTAAGTGCAGGTGTGTATATCAAAAAGCTCAACAACCGAGGCTTAATACCAGTTTATTTCTCACATAAAAAGTCTAGAGGTAGGTATTCTAGAGCAGATGTGGTGCTTCTTAGTGTTAAAGATCCTGATTCCTTCTCTCTTTTTCCCCTTCCACTCAGAACATGGCTTCCTCTTCATGGTGCAAGATGTCTGCTTAATTTCCAGCCATCACTTCTGAATTCCAATCAAGAGAAAGGAGGAAGTACAAGAGGCAAATGTACTCTCCTCATCCCTATTTTAATGACACTTCTTGGAAGTTACATGAAACACTTTAGCTTATATCAATTTGACCGGTATTTAGTATTTATAGAATCTGGGGAAAGTGGTAAGTTTGGGGGTAGCTATATGCCCATCTAAAAATCAAAGTTCTTGGAGTGCCTGGGTGGCTCAGTCAGTTAAGCATCTGACTTCAGCTCAGGTCATGATCCCAGGGTTCTAGGATGGCTCTCTGCTAAGTGCTCAGCGGGGAGTCTGCTTGTCCCTCTCCTTTCACCCCTCCCCCCCACTCATGCTCTCTCTCTCTCTCAAATCAATAAATAAAATCTTTAAAAAATCAGAGTTCTCTTTCTGAGAAAGAAGGAAGAAGAAATAAGGATGGCAGCAAGCCATGTTTACCAGAGCTTAACTACACTTTTTCCTTACATCCCAAATTCTTAAGTCAGATAATAGATGTTATTATTGTTTCAACCACTTTTGACTTGCCCTTTCACCTAATGCATCTTATCTCATTAGCATTTACTCCGTATTAACAATGGCTAATATTGCATCATATGGCTCAGCCATGATTTAGTTAACCTGTTCCTTAATTTGGAAAATTTAGGATGTTTTTGATTTTTGTTCTCAAATTCTACAATTTTGGCTCATTGCACTTGTGATATGTTACATTTCTGATCATCCTTTTGGAAGAGATTCCTAATAGGTTAGAGAATATGAACATTTTTAAGGCTCTTTATACTGCTGATTTTCTTACCAGAAAGAAACCATTCTGTGGTCCTGCTGTCAATTAACTACATTTTTGGCAGCAGAAAGCTTTGTCTTTAAATTTTTTTTATTTTTTGCTAATATTTAACATTTTAAAAATAATGCATTTTCATTGCATAGATTCTTGAAATCTAAAGATGCCAGTAAAAACTTTGGTGCCAATCTGATTCCCATTCCTTTGTAGGTAATATGTCTTTTTCTCTCTCTTAGCTTTTAGAAAACTGTCTAAATCTTCTGAAATTTCGTATTTGTAAGTTTAGAAAAACTCCTTTTATTTAGTAATCCTTTTTTATTGAAGGATTTTAATCATTCTTAAATTCTGGGAAAATGTTGGCATTATTTTTTTCAGCATTTCCTTTCTTTTTTCTCTATTCTCTTATCTGGAACTCTGATTTCTAAGATATGTTGGAACTGTGTCTAATCTTCATGTTTCTTTCATATTTTTACCTCTTTGTGCTCTTTTCTGGAGGAATTCTTCAGTTTAATCTTATAGCCAGTAATTTATTTCTTAGGCTAATTAAAAATTTTTTTCCTAGGCTTCTACTTTCTTTTTTCTTTTCCTTCCTTCCTTCTTTCCTTCCTTCCTTCCTCTTGAAGTATCTGCTATCCTTTAATCATCTTTGTTATTTTATGGCATTTTCCTCCTTTGAGGATACTAAACATACATGTTTTAACTTGTGTTCTGTATGCTCCTTTTATTCCATTTCATCAGCTTCCAAGTGCTTCCATTTGTTGGCTTTGTCATCTTTCATGGTGGTGACTTTCTTCAGGTATTAGGAGCTTCTTGCTTTGCCACTGCGGCTTCCCGGCTGGGGTCCCTGAGTCTTCCTGTTTTAGTCTTTTGGACTGAAAAAGTGTTGCTTGCTTTCCGTTCTTAAAGAGGGCTCACAGTTCTCTGGAGACTTACCTTCTAATTTTCATTGCAGCTATGTTTATATCAAATGATTTAAAACATGCTCTCTATTATTTCTCTGGAGTCAGTATAGGAAGGAGCTATTATTGCATATGCTGATTTTGCCTTCTTGAATTTTGTTTTATATTTTCTGAGTATTACTTTATAGAAAATATATTACATTTTAAAACATTTGGCCATCTCACTAAATTTTTTAATATTAAGCACTTTTTTTCTAAAAATAATAATCACTTATTTGCTTTCCATTTGTTATGCCTCTTACTTTTTTAATCCAGATTTAAAGCATTGTTTAATAGTTTTTGTTCAAGTAAGCAGTGAAAGCAGGTCCTGGCGTGTTCCTGACATTAATGGAAACACTTCTAGTATTTTCATCATTAAACATAATCTTGATAGTTAATTTAAAGGGAATATTTAAAGAATGTATTTTTTCATTCTTAAGAAATTTTTCATTGCGTGTTTTGTTTCAGATACTGGTTTTGAATTCAAATTCTTTTTAAGGATCTTTTGAGATGTTCATATGGTTTTCCCTCACTGATGCACTGATAGGTTAACCTCTCATACTAACTATTACGATTGATCTATCCTCGAGATTCTGGAATAAATCCTCATTGGTCTTTTAGTGAATTGTTAAATTAAGTATTGAAGATTTTATTTTTGATATCGCTAAGTTTTTAAGTGAGAAGCGTACATGGTTTTATTTTCTAGTATTATCTTTTTAGGTTTTGGTATAAGTGGTGTATTTGTTCTTTTGAACAAATTGGATAGCTTTCCCCTTTTTTCTATTTTGTGCAACAGGTTATTTGGTATGGAAATCATCTTTTCTTTAAGTGTGAAGGAACTAAATCCTGAAGCATGTGGATCTAGAGGTGGTGTCTTTTTGAGAGGCAATTCTTTGTTACTATAACATACGCTATGCGCATTGGTCTTTCAGATTTTTATTCCTCCTTGAGTTTATTTTACTAATGGACATGTTTTCAGAATATTGACCATTTAATCAAGATTTCCTAATTTGGTAGTTTAAAAAGTATCCCCTATCACTTCACATATTTCATTTATAAATTTGATTTTTGAGAACTTATTTGATACCTTTTATTTCTCTGTTCCCCATATACTTCCCCAAAATATCTTGTCCCAAGTGTTGCACTGGCTTCTTGGCCTCTCAGCCTCACTCCTTGGCTCAGCTGTTCGGTATTTCTTATGAGAAGCAGTACAGGGTAGTGGTTAAAAGTGAGCATTCTGGAGCTAGACTGTCTGAATTTGATTCTGTTTGAAACTCTGACTAGCTCCATGTGTAAAATGAAAGAAGTATTTATTCATGGGGTTGCTGTGAGGATTAAATGACTTAATACATGTCAGGTATTTGGAACAATGCCTGACACTGAGTAGGGTCTCAGTCGCTGAGCCATTTTCATTTTCATACAGATCACTATAGCCTCTCAGGGCTCCACTTAGTTTTCCCCTTCTCTAATTTTTCAGATAAGCTGCTTAATTAATACCCCAAGCTCAGCATGAGGCCACAGACCTTGTTAGGACACAGGGGGAAGGGAGAAGGCTACAAATACTCAAAATATAATATCCTTTCTTTTATCTTTGTCACATCTAATTATAAAAACAAAGACAAAACAGTAACTTTTGACTTCTTTAAGTGAAGAAATTTAGCTCAGCTTTGTCTTTCTCCTCCAATTATTACTTTCCCACATATCCTAAGAATATAATAGTTTTCTTTGAAATGTGTAACAATTTTTATGGAAGTTATTTATGCTTTACTTATGTGGGTTAATTTGGTTTCAGTGTTCACTACCTTTCCTTTCATACTATAACCCAAATTATATCTGGTTTAATGGCCCCCCAAACTGTAAGGGAACTTTTTAAATACACAGACTTTGAGATGCCGCATAAAACCTACTGAATAATAAGTTGTAGAGTTGCTGCCTCCATCATAGTGCTCTTTAATTTAACGTCCTCATTCCCAGGTGATTCTCATTAACTGCTATGTTTGGGAACCACTTTTCTAGCCAATAGAAAAATGAAACTAAAATTTCCAGACCAGCGGCACCTGGGTGGCTCAGTCGGTTAAGAATCTGCCTTCAGATCGGGTCATGATCCTGGGGTGTTGGGATCGAGCCCCGCATTGGGCTCCCTCCTCAGCAAGGAGCTTTCTTCTCCCTCTCCCTCTGCCTGCCGCTCCCCCTTATTGTGCTCTCTCTTTGTCAAATAAATGAAATCTTAATAAAAAATAAATAAAATAAAATTTCCAGACCAGTGAGGGTAGTGGTGGAGACGTGGTGGTGTGCTTGACCAAGATCCATGTTCTACTTCTCATCCTACATCTCTGACTACTTTTTCTTTCCTTTGTTTGAATTGTTTTAAAAACTGGTCTACTACCTCCTGAGTAGATTTTTCTCGAAAATCCATTTTGGTCCTCTTTTCCTTTCTCTGCCCCCTTAGCTAGATCCTGATGTTAATTTTGACTTCTCTGCAGCTGATCCCCAAGCCTATCCTTAAGCTCTTCTGAAATCCGGCCACGTTTTATACTTCCCTAAATGCAGAACCTCCCAGAGCGAACTCCCCTCTCCTCACCTCTCCCTCGTGTATTCTCTACTCAGAGCCCTGCCTCCTTCTGCCTTTGTCTCCAAGTCTCTGCCACAATTCGTGCTCATTTCGTCTGCAAAGGACTATAGCCTCCAGCTTCCAGTTTCTGCCCTTCAGTGCATCCTGGTATCCAATGAACCTTCCTAGAATATTAGTCTATCACACGATTCTTAGGCTTGAAACTTTCAGTTATTTTTCACTATTTGTAGAGTCAAAATCTTTAGCCCAATAACCAAGATTCTCCAAAAATACTGCCTTAACTATGAAACTCTTAATTCCTAATAATTTCTCTTCAGTGCCCTAAATTCTATGAAATGGAAATATTCCCTAATTCAAGGTCTTTATTTCCTCTTTTGTGTTCTTATCTCACTCCTCTACCCTCAATTTTACTTGTTCTAATCTTAGCTTTTCCTTCAAAGCTCATTTTAAATGCCACTTCCTCTAGGAACTTTCCTTGATTGCCCAGGTGACGATATTTTCTTCCCTTGATTTCTCATAGATTTTATGTGAGGTGACTAAAGACACCTCACTTTCTTTTTTGTATTTTCCTTGTTTTTGTTTTAATTGCTTTAAAATGTACAAACTGGGGAACCTGGGTAGCACAGTCGGTTGAGCGACCGACTCTTGGTTTTGGCTCTCGAAGTGATCTCAGGGTCGTGAGATCTAGCCTGGCGGCGGGCTCTGTGTTCAGCGTGGAGACTGCTTAAGATTCTCTCTCTCCCTCTGTCCCTCCCACTCATGCTCTTTCTTTCTCTAAAATAAATCTTAAAAAAAAAAAAGTGCAAACAACTTAAACTATACAGAGTAGTATAGTTTAGAATTTCCCCTTCAGTCCTTTGCCAAAGCCACTCAGGAGCCTGCAGGTAAATCGTATTACTCCTTGATAAACTCTATCTCTCTAAGTTGGGATTTCTCAAGATGCTGGCCAGACTCTCTAACTGAAATCACGTGGGAGCTTGTTAAAGATGGAGGTCACTGTGCATCAGCCCAGACCTACTGAATCACAATCTCAGGAAGTGTCACCTAGGAAGCTGCCCTCTTAATCATACTAAGTTTTGTGAGTCATTGATCTTATCCTCTTTCCATGTGTCAATAGGAGTTCTTATACAAATGTATAATTTCGCTTTTTGTTTGGTTATGTTTCTTCTGTTATTCAACTTGTTTTTTTTGTTGTTGTTTTTAGCAATTATCTTGGAGATGTTCTCAAGATAGGACACAGAGATCCCTGTGGGGTTTGGTTTAAAAAAAATTTTTTTTTAGAAAGATTTTATTTATTTTTTTAGAGAGAGAGAGAGAGGCAGAGAGAGAGAGAGAGCATGAGCAGGAGGGAGGAGGGGCAGAGGCAGAAGCAGGCTCCCTGAGGTAGGGTTCCATCCCAGGACCCTGGGATCATGACCTGAGCTGAAGGCAGATGCTTAACCAACTGAGCCACCCAGGTGCCCTAAAAAAATTTTTAAACAACTGTATGGGATGAATGTACTAAATTTCATGTTAACTGTTTTTTCTTTTGAAGGATTTTTAGACTTCCCAGTTTTTTGTTACTAGATCTATGCTTCAGTGAATATGTAAAGTTTGCAAACATTGTGATATGTTTATGGATTAGAAATTGCTGGATTAAGTGCATACTCAGAATGTTGATATTGCTATATTGTTCACCAAAAAGACTTTTTGAATATAACAAATTTCTACCAATAGTGAAAGAGAATATTCTTATGCCCATACCTGTTATCAGTAGTGCGTATTATCATTTTTTATTTCTCTTAGGCTGATGGATGAAAAATAGTATTTATTGCTTTCATTTGTTCTTTTTACCATTACTAGTAAGTTGAGCCCCTTGTCATTTTATATTTTCTCTTATGTTAACTGTTGCTCTTTTTTGTTCATATTATCATTTATTGAATTGTCTATTACCAGCACAAGTGAATTGCCCTTTTTTCTCTGCTGATGTGAAATGTCACATTTGTCCTGTACTGAATACCTATATGTACACTGGCGAGTTTCTGGACTTTTTATCCTGCTCGGTCAATCCTTTTGCACCTATGCCTTACTGTTTATATTATTATAGGTTGTATGTTTTTATACCAATACCTTCTCTATTCTTTTTCTAAAATTTTCTTCCCCCTTTTTTGTTGCATATGAAATAATTTCAGCTTATAAAATCCATAAAAAGATCTTATTTGGAAATCGATTGAGATTGCAGTGGATTATTGATTAATTTGGGGGAGATTTGACATTTTCCAAATCTTGACATCTTCTCAAATCACAGACTTATCTCTGAAATTTAGTCTTCCCGTCAGAACCTGGCTGTGTCTATAGCTACTTAGTCTTATGTTCTTTGGTAAAGTTTTAGTATATTATTTATAAAGGTCTTAATATATCTTATGTTTAATTTATTGCTAAATATTTGTCATGGTTTTTTGTGCTGTTTATTTTTACAACCACGAATGGGGTATATATTATATTAAAGCTAACCTACCAAACTTTGGTATTAAGTCTAGTAGTTTTTTGGTCATTTCTCTTATACTTTTTAGTCAATGATAGGTGTAGATAATGAGCTTTATCTCTTCTTCTCCAGTATTATACCTCATTTATTTATCTCATTTTACTTCATCAAATCTGTACATTGAATAGTCATGGTGCAACATGGTGCATACATCATTGTTATTCTTTTTGCCCTTAATGAAAGGCTTCTAGTGTTTCTTCATTATGAGGTTTCCTATAGGTTTCCGGTAGACTCTTTTGTCATGTTAAGAAGACTTTCTTCAATTAATCTAAGAGCTTATTTATGAAGGGGTATTGGATTTAATAAATGCTTTTCTCAACATCCAGATAATCATAGGGTTTTTCTCTTTAATTGGTGGATAGAGTGACTTACATTATTCCTTGCCTGAATTCATTCTTGGAAGAAAAAGAGCTCTCTTTGATATTACTGAATTGTGTCAATATATGACTTTTAATTGTTTTTTTCCTCAGTATTTTATTTACTAGTTTTGCACCCATAGTTTTAGCTGAAATGGCCTGTGAGGTTGGTGGAATAATGGTCTTCCAAAGATTTCCCATTTCATGAAACCTTGTGAACAGACAACTTCACTTGGTAAAAGGAAATTTGCACAAGTGCTTCAGGTTAAAGACCTTCTGATAGGGTGATTATCCTGGATTATTCTCATTGGCCCAATCTAATCACGAGTCCTTAAAAGGGGAAAACCTTTTCCAGCTGCAGTTAGACACAGAGAGAGGTAAGCTGATGATGGAAGGAGGTTCAGAGCTATGATATGAGCAGGACTTAAGCTGACATTGCTGGTTCTAAAGATGCAAGATGAGAGCTTCGAGCCGAGGAATTCAGGTAGTCTCTAGTTGGAAATGGCAAGGAAATGGATTCTTCCTTGAAACCTTCAGAGGGAACACAATACCTTGACTTTTGTCCAGTGAGACCCATGTCAGAGTTCTGACCTACAAAACTGTAAGATAATGTATTTTTTTAAGGCAGTTTGTGGTAATTTGTTATAGCAGCAGTAGATAATTAGTATAAAATGTAATTTTGTCTGTGTGCTCTCTAAATTTGAATCAGTTGGGCGCCTGGGTGGCTCAGTTGGTTAATCGGCTGCCTTCGGCTCAGGTCATGATCCCGGGGTTCTGGGATCGAGTCCCGCATCGGGCTCCCTGCTCCACGGGGAGCCTGCTTCTCCCTCTCCCTCTGCCTGCCTCTGTGCCTACTTGTGCTCTCTATCTCTCTGTCAAATAAATAAATAAAATCTTTAAAATAAATAAATTTGAATCAGTTATGGCTCAAAGTACCCTTTTTCTTTATGAATTTTTTTTTCAATGCTTTAGAACCGATTTTAGGGAAAAAACCTCACAGAAGTTTGATAAAACTTACCTGTAATATTGTGGTTTTTATGCTTTTTAAAAAAAGATTTATTTGGCGGGGAGGGGCAGAGGGAGAGAATCCTCAAGCAGACTCCCTGCTGAGCATGGAGCCTGATGCGGGGCTCAGTCTCACGACCCCTGAGATCATGACCTGAGCTGAAACCAAGAGTTGGACGCTCAACGGAGTGAACCACCCAGGAACCCCTCTCATGCCCGCCCCCCCCTTTTTTTTTTTAAGATTTTATTTATTTGACAGAGACAGAGATAGCGAGAGCAGGAACACAAGCAGCGCGAGTGGGAGAGGGAGAAGCAGGCTTCCCACTGAGCAGGGTTCCCGATGTGGGACTCGATCCCAGCGTCCTGGGATCATGACCTGAGCAGAAGGCAGACGCTTAACGACTGAGCCACCCAGGCGCCCCTGCTCTTGTGCCTTTTTAAAGGAGGAAGTATTTGACTCCCTTTTCAATTTCTTTGTGACATTCCTTTTACTCCCTTGTATTATAATTTTCATGTATATATTTTGTCTTTCTTACTAGATGGAAGGAAGCTTCTTGAAGGTGTAATCTAATTTATCTGGGTATCAGAACTCATTATGTAACAGAATTTTGTGCCCATTGTTTATGAAACAAGTTTCAAATACATGTTCTCATTCAGACAGCCACATTGATTAGGCAACTCCAGTAATGTGGTGAATGAGCATAAGCTTTGAAGTCAGACCCAAGTTGTATAGTGGCTAAGCCACTTTTCTAACTCTGTAACTTTAGACAATTGCTTAACGTTTCAAAGACTTACTGTCCTCACCAGTACCATAGTGATAATAGTACTTTGTAGGCTTGTTGAGAGAAGGAAAATGAGGCATTGTTTGCAGAGTGCTTAGCATAATATCTAATACAAAATAGTTGCTTAATAAATGATGCTTGTTATTATCATGACCATTGAAAGGACTTTATTTAGAACTGAATGGTATTTTTCAAAATGTCTTTTCTGTTGGTCTTGTAATTTTCTAGGCTATTATGTATTTTCTAGGCTGTCATACTAAGTCTCCAATCTGTTCTGTTTAAGGCCTCTGTAGTGCCATACGTTGGTTGGTGGATTCAGACAAGTATTCCCATGGATGGGGTTATATTCATAACTTTGAATGTAATAAAAGCAATAGTGGATGTGCTTTTGTGGAGCTAGAGAAGTCAGTCCTTTAGAAACTGAACTATGTTTCAAGGGTTTTCTTCCCACTTAATGATGAAATAACCCTAATCTCTTCCTACTCTTAAATAAATTGGTTACATTCCTGTTGGGGAAGGTCATCGAAAAGATGTGACTGCCAGTTCACCTATGAGCTGGAGCTGGGGGATCAGAGGCTCCTCACACCCTCCCCTGGCCTTGGAATGTGGGTTCTGCTTACCTTTCCCACTCCTTCAGGCTGCTCCAAGGACATACCTTGAGATAATGATGTGGTGTTGAGAACACCTGAACGATATGCATGACTGAACCCAGTTAAGGCCTTTTTATAAGCTTTTAAGATTTCACGAGCAGGTGTAGGGATCCATTCGTTTTGCTGCTGCCCAAGAGAAGCCTTGTGTAATAAGTTCCCTTTGCTTATTTAAACTGCCACCTACCAGGTTGGAGTGGCTTCTTTCTTTGGTCTCTCCCTGCCCTTCACATCAGGGCCTGTTTCAGATTACATTCAGGAAGCTCTTGAGAGGGTTGTGAACCAACTACTTCATATTAACTGCTGTCCTTTATATTTATGGAAACTCTTTCATGATTAATAGATAGTTGAATCAAACATACTGAGGAAGTGGTTACCCATCTTTATGAATTCATCTTATAAAGAGACAAGACGATCTTGTGTTGAGGTTTTGTAGTTTCCATTGAAATCTTGCAGGGTAGGTGGTAGTAGATGGGGTATCTTTTGTCATCTTCTGGGAATTCATAGGGGAGAAAATTGAACACTGACTATTTAACTTGCTCAGTAAGATTCTAAGGAGTGGATATCAGATTTTGAATTGGTGGTGGATGGTGGAGATGAAATGGTCAATGTGCATGGAAGGCACAGAATAGTCAGGACTAAGAGAAGAAGAATAGGGCTATTAATGGCTATTTGCTAAAATAAATAATAGAAACTGTGCTGATCATACCATGTGACAAGTTGGTATTATTTGCTTTACAGAAACTTGGTAAACTTACCAGTAACCCTGTAAATGAATTTTGTGGATTAAGAAACAGGTCCTATGAAGAAATTTGCCCCGAATTTCACAGTGTTCAGTGGTAAAACGTATCTGCAAAGTGGTTGGCATAATGTATCCCTTACATGAATTAAGAAACTGCTGGAGCACTACTTCTCTTGTGGAACCAAAGAGGTCAACTAGCTGAATCTTCCTTAGATGTAGCGAAGTTAATGATTGTATACAAACTTCAATTCTTTATTGTCAATGAGAGGGAGGTAGGGATTGGATAGCATTGACAGAGACATGGTGAGAAAGTATTATCTGAGATTAAGATGGAACGAATTTAAATGGGTAGGAGTGAGTAGAGGGGAGAAAAATTATATGGCTCCAAATCACTTACTATTGATCTAAGTGACATTTTCTACAAACCAATTCAGACTTTTTCTGAGGTATAAATTGACCTATCTCCTAATTTTGAGAATATATTTATAAACTAACAAAACCAGACCACCCTGCAAGATTCATAAACTAAGTATCAGCCATGGTCCTGTGTCCTCTCAGTTGGATTTTATAAGGGCAGATGAATTTATTTATAATAAATATACATATATATAAATTTATTTATACTTATTGATCACCTGCTTTGTTGCAAGGCACTTTGCTAGGCTGAAGATACAGAATAGATGAGGGCCTTGGCCATACATATAGACAAGGAAAAAGATAAACTTAAGACAGTTAAGCGGAGACTTTTAATGGTGATGTGAAGACTACTTGATTATGTGGACTGGGAAGCACCCCCTAGGAGGTGACCTGTAAGCTAAGACCTGAATAACAAAAATGAACTACTCCTACAAATCCAAAGAGGAAGAAATTCTAGGCAGAGGGACTAGCTGGTGCAAAGGTGGGCACAGGCTTGTTCCCTCCCCCGTATCCCAGGACTTGATCATAGAAGGTTAAGGAGAGCATGCTGGAGGTTGACTTGGAGAGGTGGGAAGGGGCATTATTGACGTTTGGCACTTGCATGATGAGGGATATCCATATTTGAGTAAATTGCATCTAGATTCGTTATGAACATAATGCCAAAAGGTCACGTGGACAGATTTCATTGCTCTGTACCACCAGATGCTGCAGCGCAATACGCTGTTCTGCAATTTTAAAGTTTTTGTTGCCTCGTATTAAAACTAATGCATTTTTTTTTAAAGTTACACTGTCAGCCCTGGAAAGCACAGCAGACATCCATTCCTTATAGTACCTACTCCAGTGTAATTGTGCAGTAATTAGGTCTCAGCTTATGACTCAGTATTGAGTGAATGGTAAAAACAACTTTGCTTTTAATCATTGCCACAAACTGTATCCCTAACTTGAATTACCTATTTCACCAATAATCCTCATGATTATTTGGGGACCATAAGGCCTAGTTGATCAGTGAAAATGCATCATTACTCAAAAACAACTCCAAGTATATTTGTTAAGTTATACTATATACAATCTAAAATGACCTGTTACAAGATCTATACTTGCTCTCTTCTGAATTTCATGCTTCACATTCTTTGGAAGGTGAAATTAACCTATAAGGGGATAATAATACTTCTATATTTGTCTAGAATACTATCTCTACACGAATTATGTTAAAATGGTGTTGCTTCTTCACACTTGAGAACTTTTAGAAAGAAAAACATGTGTTCATTAAAAAGGACTTGTTTTGACTATTTGAAGTATAACATTGGTATTAGCAGTTTTTTTATGTGTCCAGTCACAAGCAAGACTAAAGAGATGATCTGTGACATCCTAACTCCCATTCCATAGCTCCTCATTCCAACCGGCACCGTTCTCCATGCCACTGGGGTCCCCTCTGTCTTGGTGATACTTACGGTTACACAAGCTCCAAACGATCACATTTCTTCTTGATCAAAATGTTTTCTTCTTACTTTAAAATTCCCAGGTCCTTACTGTTTGCACAGTAACCTCTCTGGGACATTAATTGGTGCTAATGCTTCAGTGAGTTTAGAAAACAAAGCTCTGTTTTTATAGTCAAGCCATAGCCCCTCTTTCTGTCTTAGGTCTGTTTCCTTAAGCATTTCTTCTTGCAGGGAGGCTCTGGGAATTTGGTCTGCCTCTCTTCTTGCCAGCAATCACCTTATCATATTTTATTAAATATATTATATATATATTAAATATATAATTATATATTATATTATATATCTACCTTATTTCCAGAGAATGGTTCATCCATGCTTGGTTTTGGGAAACATGTTAGTTCTTGGATTCCTAATGAAAAGGCCTGTGTTAATTAGGAGACTGTTTTTTATTGTTGTTGTTGACTTTATCTTTTCTACATCTAACCTGTGTCTGCAAACTCATCAAAACAAGGATGTGTTACAGAAAAAGAGTTTGAAGAACTAAATTAATACTGGCCATGGCCATGTTTGTATCTTTTCTTGGGTACAAGGCAATAGGCATAGCTAAAGCCTGGCATTAGTTAGCTGTAAAAAAGATTTGTAGGTGTAGGGAACAAATACAAAGGGCTTAAATGTGGACTCTACAATAGCTTCATATAGAATACCTCTGGGCCCACAAATAATTTTCTTCTAGATATGTTTTCCCCATGGCAGCTCAAAGAACTATAGAATGTTATCAGGACACTACTGAATGATTTACTTGGTTGTGGCTGCCTTTAGTAGGTGAGACATATATGCAATAAAAGTATGCAAGTATATTCTCTTGACTTTTCTCCTTAAAGAACTGCAAAAAGGCTTGGGTTTAGGAAAACTATTGGCATTGTTTTATATTTTGAGCAATGCTCCTTACCACTTTTATGGTTTACACGGGCATTCTAATCTGGTAATATTAACAAATTTGTTTTACAGACTTTGCATTATTTATGACAAATTCAAGAAGCAATGCTGCAGTCAATATCTATGACCTAATTCTTTGGGTTTTCCTTTAATTTAAAAAAACATAGAAATAGGTAACCATCTTGGTACTACTGATGGACCCAATCTAAGAAATTTTTAAAATCTATGATATAAAGTAGTTGTATTTCTGATTACTAAAACTATGCAGTGACATTAATCACAAATGTTTTATATGGCAAAAGATAGAACAGCTTTCTATTAATAGAACAAAAGTGTTATGGTTAAAAAAATTCAAAATAAGTTGAACACTGCTGCTGTTGACCAAAAGTTACCACTCAACAGTGCTAGATGTAACGAGATTCTTAGTTGAAAAATGCATACTAAACTACTGAACTCATTCTTAAATTTAGGATGATAAAACATTCAAATCTAAGTTTAAGACAGTCTTTCCAGTTGTTGGGATATGAATTTCTCTAATAAGAAAAATAGGGTTTAGAAAACCCAATACTTCCCTCCTTTTATAATATTTACAGGTCCTTAATGAAATTGTTAGCTATTGTAGCTTCTTTGTTTATTGAGTATTGCATAATATAGGCTACCGCTAATCTTGGGGAACTTTTTGTTGGCAGTGGATCACGGACATGAAATTTTTGTGAACCATTATGGAGATTACTCCAATTCAGTTTTTTTGGGAAAAATCAAATTTTTAAAATATATTCTTTGTAATAAATGTTTTTTGTAAGTAAGAAAAATTTGTCTTCCACCTTTGCTATTACCTACGAATTTGTAACACCAAAAGGGAACCAAATGTTAGTGTGTGGACTCTTGAAGAGGAATACCATTCTAGCACTGTGCTCAGAAAAACGTGGAGAAAATGGACTGACAGCTTGATTTCCCCACTTTTTTTTTTTTTTTTACCTGCCTTTTACAATCAGAGAATAGGTTCGTAGCTCTTTTCTAGAGAGATGAACAATACATCCTTCTTACCCACAATGTGTTCGTAATTTGTTGAACAGTTGTGTTTAAAACTTTTTTGCATTCTGTTTCATTTTTGGTAAACAAATTAAGGGACTTGAGCAGAGGCAAACGTGTAAGGATCAGTAGGCAATCATTCCTAGATAGAGACGTTAACTTTATGTAGGATGCTTGTCTTCTCCGTTAGATCATCAGCTCCATGAAAGCAGGGGACTATGACCACTCCAATCCTAATGTTTCCCCAGCATACTGTATACAGTAAAGTTCAAACATTCGTTCAATGGATAAAGAACTGTTCGATGTCATGAGAAAGCCATCTGCTGCCGTAAAATAACTAATACACTTAATTATCTCAGATGTAAGTAACTTTCAAGGAAAGTAGACCTACAATGAACTAGAATTTATGTGGGCTGTTGTCCCTGGTTCTTTGATAAACAGCATAACAATACATAACAATATGGTAGTCACTTGAGCTCTCTGTATTTTGGTGAATCAATTTCTGAAATGAAGGAATCTGGAGTGAACCTAGCTTGAAAATTCTGGATGTCAATCAAATTCTAAACTGCGTCCCAATTTTGTTTTTGTTGTTTTTTAAAGATTTATTTATTTGACAGAGAGACAGTGAGAGAAGGAACACAAGAAGGGGGAGTGGGAGAGGGAGAAGCAGGCTTCCCGCTGAGCAGGGAGCCCGATGCGAGGCTCGATCCCAGGACCCTGGGATCATGACCTGAGCCGAAGGCAGACGCTTAACGACTGAGCCACCCAGGCGCCCCTTGAAATCACTCAGTATAGAAGTCAAAGAGCACAGAACTTTCAGGTTTTAAGTAATAGACAATGAATATTAGAAAATTTAAAATTTTTAATAAATGTGCTTTGTTCACAAAATGTGAAAAAATACAACAAACACAAACATACATTTTCAGGTATGCTATCTCCCACCATTTGGCAACTATGATATAAACCATTTTTGATCTAGTCATGATCCTGAAGAATCTAATCAAATGATCATTTAGTTTTGAAACTCCAAATTATTTTGGAGAATCCTGTTGTGAGACAGGGAGACCCCTTAAAACTTATTTATATCCAAATGAAATCATTCTCAAGAGTACCCATTCAATATTAGAAGGCTTTGTTAACTTCTCTTGTCATTACATATGTAATCTGGCACCAAGCCAAAGGACTGCTTATATTTTAACACTTAAATGTTAAATTTGCTTTGGTGGATATGTATTAGTTTAAATCCTGTACCAACCTAATATGAAGCTGAATTTACGGTAACAAATGATATTTATAAATCCAAACAAATTTATACTAAGTGGGAGCAGGTTTTATAAAGAGAATTTTCTTTAAAGTACTACTTAAAATACATCATGCACACTTTGGAGCATAAGCAGAATCAACATCTGTAAACAATCAGAAGAATTTATAGCACCAACATGTTAGCTATAACACAAAGGCTGACTCCAAGGTCATACTTACACCAGCCTCTCAAAAGCATGGTTTTCATTTACTTTCAAAGCACTTTAATTAGATACATTGTTTTCTTTGCCCTTAAGATCGTATTTGGCCAAATCAAAGGAAATGGGCAGTATGGGTAAAAGAGGTACTACCAAAACACAGTTTTGTGTTACCTGAACACAGTGGGTTTTTTTTTTTTTTCCCTTCTTCTGGGGGAGATAAAGATGTGACCTGTAGTGCTTAATTGGAAAGAAAAGTCAATCTTAATTATTAAGGGCTCTGAAGCTATTGAAAGTAAATGAAACATTTCAAGCTACTTTTGGCATATTTGAGCAACCAAAATTTATTGCATTCATTCAACTGACTTTTTAGGTTAATTACAATCCTGTTACTTTGATTAATTTAGAACGTGAAATTTAATTTGAAATATTGGGTATATATATACCCAAACATTGATATCTTAAAGGGTAATTTTGTCTTTCTAAAGTTTGACATTCAAAGTTAACTACAACAACTCACAATAAGCACAAAAACATCAGTTTTACCAGAGTAAAGAAGTGCAGTTTATGAAATTTAGGATCAACTATCGAAAATGCAAGTTTCCTTTAAAAACACACACGCACACACACGCACACATTAACCATGAATTCTGAAACTGTGATATTTCAGTGCAAAAACCTCAGTATGAGGTAATTTTAATGTAATAACCACTTGAAAAAAAAAATCCACACAGTGGCACTCTTAAAAATGACAGTTTACGTGACAATTGCTGGCTGACAAGACAATGTGGACCAAATGTTCTTAGCTATTTAAACTAATCTTGTCTTGTTTGGACATATTTTTCTCCTTAATCATCTGCTTCTGATTCAGAAACACAAAGTCATTTATCAATGTGGAAAGGGAAAATTCCCACAGCCAACTAATGGTTTATATATTCAAAGAAAATTTTCTGCTTGAATTTTGATAGAAATTAGAATACCGAAAGGTCAAAACCATTTTATGAGATCGCTAGCAGAGGGTTAATTTAAAATTTTTCTATATAATTCCAGACTTGTAGTGCAGCACACCTCCTTAATGGAAAGGTGAGAACCCTAACAAGGTTGGTCTAGACAGAACATAAACTCTTACAAGTGCAAACCCTTTCACAAAGGTGTTTCAGGTCAGGATCGAGTATTGTTCCTTGCTTAAATAGAAAATTTTGTAAATGAAACCTAATTTAAAAAAGGTAAGAGTGAACTCTCACAGTTAAATATACTTAACACCAAGGCCTAAATCAATATGAAAGATATGAACATTCTACTTTGGCAATGGTGTTTATTGTACTGTACTAATGAAATTAGAATACATACTTGGGGGAAATCTTTCCCCAAATGTCCGATGCTGCCAAATGAGCAAAAAAGAAAAAAAAAAATCAATTCCAAAAAGTTGAGGAAATGCTGGATCATCAGACAAAACTGAACAGAAAATGGCTTTCTGTAACAGATAACAATTTAGCTAGAAAAGAATAAGTGCATCACAAAACAACTAAACCAATCTAGCTCTGTGTCACATTTAACTTGTGAGTCATCAAAGTGCAAGCTACAGCTTTCTACATATCTTTCTCATTGCAATGGTTTAAAGTCAACACTGAAAAGATTAAAAAAGGAAAATACATAGCAAGTTATGCTTCATTTTCACAATAGCACTAAAGAAAAAAAGGTACCTTTCTATGATATCTTAGTGCTAAATGCTAAAGTAACAGTGGTTTCTGCTATGACAGGAGTCACTCTGCATGAAACTTTAAGCTTTCTATATAAGAATAAATTTTAAAATCCAGAAGTAGAAAAAAATAGCAAACTCTGTAAACCTTTGCATTTCTTCTATGCAAACCAGGTTTTAAGTACTGAGTTCATGTTAGTATTTCTGATTAGTGTAAGCAATTAGTTTAGAAGTCTGGACTGAAAGGGCCTTTTACTTTGATATTAACTTAAAAGTAATATGGGATCTTCTAGCTCATAGAAAGGAATAGAGCTGGCTTGACTTTCTCCAGAATCTGAGTCGTATGGAGCATCAGGGAGCTCTGTGAAACCATATGCTAGTTGTTCATCTTCTATATCTGATCGAACGTAGCAGGAAGGGTTAGAATATTCCTCCTCTTCTATACTGTTGAAATCTTGAGGAATATATAACATCCCTGGGTAGTTCCTACTAACCAAGTCACTTGTGGTTTTTAGGGAGATTTTTCTAAATGCCATCAAATGCATATGTGAAAATTTTGAATACTTGAAACGTTTAAAGCCCAGGGACTCTATAGCAATCTTCCAGCTTTTCATCATCATAGCATGACGGTTCTGATGGGAGGAATCAGGTGTGATGATAAGCAATAAACCATTTAACACTAACAGTTCATGGGCTTTCTTGCAGCAAATCCATCGTTGGTAAGGTGATGGAAAATAAGAAAGGAGGAGAGAGAAAACCACCACATGGAAAAGTTCTCCAGGAAGAGAATCAATAGGGTTTTTCAGCTGCTTCAAAAAGGCATCTATAGCATCCTGTGCAAGCTGGAGTGGCTGCTGAAGCTGCAAGTTCAGGAAGTCACATTTATATACACTCTGCAGAAAGGGAAAAACAAGGCATATTAAGAATATGAAGATTACTTCCACCTTATTACACAGATTTTTACACCAAACTGTGGCATAGCATTTCTACATCATCCAAGCTTTAATTCTGAATCTTTCCCTTCTACATTATTCTGCTTGCACAAACATTCAAACTAAACTTTTACTCACTAAAATCTTGAAGAGTAATCAAGCCCATAGAATTTCTACTCATTTAAAAAAATATTTCTGCCTAACAATTTGAAATTTAACTTGGGTAAGAGTTTACAGGAAAGATTTATCTAAACTTTGTCATATTTACTTATTTACTTTCACTTCAACATTTACAGTTAACAAAGATGGGCCAATATAAAGACTTTAAATAAGAAATACCATGAAATAAAGACGAATCAAAGAATATAATGAAAGGGGCATTATAAATTTGTAAAAGCAGAGCACCAAAACTTTAAGGTTATGAAAAATGTCTTTAAACCATTAGCTTGAACCATCTTAAAAATAATTTTAGTATTACATTTATTCTATTAAAAAGTTAATACCTGATTTAAAACTATGTATTAAAGTTAACTTAGATGACATAGGAACTACCACGACAAAGTTATTACACAATTCTGCATAATTTGCTGAATATTACAACTCCATGGAAATGATCCAGAATAAAAGTTTTAGATAAAAATTAGTGCCCTTTAAATATAATAGTTATTAATTAACAACGATACGGGCTAATACTGTATTTCCTCATTCTTGCTAGTAGGTAGTCAAGCTGGCCACATAATCATATGGACTATCTATTAGGGAAAGTGATATGTAAAGTTCTATTACACAGAAAAAGATGTTTTTCTTTGTCCTTTTGCTTCCCCCCACCCTTTTTTTTTTTTTTTTTTTTTTAACGATTTGAGAATGAGAGAGTGTGTGCAAGTGGGAGGAGGGGTAGAGGGAAAGAATCTTCAAGCAGACTTCCTGCTGAGCAGGGAGCCCAACGCAGGGCTCAATCTCATGATCCATGAGATCATGACCTGAGCCGAAACCAAGAGTCAGACACTTAACTGACTGAGTCACCCAGGCACCCCCCCTTTTTCCTCTTAAGATAATTCTACTGAAATATACTGATGTACAAACAAGTATAACTGAAACAAAGTATATTTAAAGGGTAAGTTTTGTCATTTAAACATTTATGAAAGCATTCCCACAATCAATTTAATGATTAGATCTAACACCCCCCAAAGCTCCCTCCCTGAGCCTTTATAATCTCTTCCTTATACCTTTCCTGTTCTTCCTGGCCACCAGGCAATCATTCGTATGATTTCTATCATTACAGATTAGTTTTTATTTCATAGAATTTTATATGAATGGAATAAGACAGAATAACGTATTCTTAATTTGGCTTCTTTCACACAATACAATTATATTTTGAGATTCATCCACTCTTTTGCATCTATTGATAGTTTATTCCTTTTTAATTGCTGTAAGTTATCCGACTGTATTAACAGTTTATCACAGTTTATCCATACATCTGTTTATGAACATCTGGGCTGTTTCTAACTTTTGGCTATTTTAACAAGCTGCTACGAACATTCCTGTTTGACTTTCAGTGGACATGCTTTCATTTCTCTTGCGTAAATACCCAGGAAAGGGGCGGCTGGATCATATAGTAGGTGCATGTTTAACTTTTAAAGAAACTCCAAAACTGTTTTCAAAAGTGCTTATACAGTTTTACATTTCTACCACGAGTGTTTTAAGTATTCCAGTTTCTCCAAATCCCCATCAACACTTGGAGTAACCAGGCTTTTAAATTCTAGTCATTACAATATAGGAGTGGAGTGGTATACTATGGCTTTAATTTCCATTCTCCTAATGCGTCGTGATGTTTATCTTATTTACCTATATTTACTTGCTATTCGGATATCTTTTTGGTCAAGTGTTTAAATCTTTTGCTCATTTAAAAATAATTGGGTTGCTTTAGAAAAAAGTATTACTGAGTTTTGAGAATTCTTTATTCTGGATACAAATCCTTAATCAGATGTAGGACTTAAAAGTACTTCCAGATTCTGGCTTGTCTTTCTCTTAATAGTTTTTCATTTTGATGAAAGACCAATTAATCAATGTATTGCTTGATGGACTGCTTTTGGTGTCATACCTAAGAAATTTTTTCCTGACCCAATGTTATGAAGCTTTTCTTCAATGTTTTCTTCTAGAAGTTTTATAGCTTTGTTTTACATTTAGGTTTATAATTTGAGTTCATTTTTGTATACAGTGTGAGGTATGGACTGAAGTTTTTTTTCTTTTGTATATGGATATCCAATTGTTCCAACCACCGTGTGTTGAAAAGTCCATTTTTTCCATCTGGGTTGAAAATCAGTAGTCCATAAATTTGGCCCTTTTTGTGGACCCTCTCATATTTCATTGATACTCTTGACATCAATACTACAGTATTTTGATTACTGTAGCTTTAAAATACATTTTGAAATCAGGTAGTGTTACTCAAACACTGTCCTTTTAAATTTCCTCGCAAATTTTAGAGTAAGTTTTTCAACTTCTACAAAACTGCTAGGATTTTGACAGGATTGCATTGAATCTATAGATAAATTTTGGGAAATTGATGTTTAACAATACTGAGTTCCTCCATGAATAAACATGGTATATCTAATTATGTATCTAGGTCTTTAATTTCTGTTGATAATTTACAGTTTTCAGTATGCAGGCTTTCTCCCATCTTTTATCAGATTTATGTGAAATAGATATTTCATGTTTATATATTAAATATTTCATATTTTTGATGCTATTGTAAATGGTACTGTTTTTAATTTCTAATTGATTGTGGCTAGTGTATATATATACACACACACACATATATATATAAACCAGCTGACTCTTATATATTGATCTCATATCTTGCAACCCTGCTAAACTCATTTATTCTAGTAGCTTCTCTATAGATTCCAAGTAATAATCTAATGAATGATCAACATCCTGTGTGAATAAAGATAGTTCTAGTGCTTTCCAATCTTGATGCCTATTATTGCTTTTTTTCTGGCTCTATTGCACTGGCTAAGGCTTACAGGGAATGCTGAATAGAAGTGGTGAGAGGAGATACTCTCCTTCTAGTGGGGAAAACTTTTTTTTTTTTTTTTTAAGTATGATGTTAGCTTTAAGTTTTTCATTATAGCCTTTACCAGGTTGAAGAAATTCAGTTCAGTTCCTTCTGAGTGTTTTCATAAGGAAAGAATGGATTTTTATCAAATGTTTTTCCTATGCCTATTGAGAGATTACCCTTTTCAGTGTGCTAAGATAAAAAAAACTTTTCTGAAATTAAACCAATCTTGCAAACCAAACTTGGCCATGATGTATTACCTGTTTTAAAATATTATTGCATTCAGTATGCTCAAATTTTGTATAGAACATTTGCGTGTATGTTCATGAGGGAGATGGTATATAGTTCAGGAAGGTCTCTGGTTTGGTATCAGGTAACGGCCTAATAGAATAAGTTGGGTAGTATTCCATCCATTTCAATTTTATGAAAGAGTTTGTGTATAAATGGTATTATTTCTTCCTTAACAGTTTAGTCAATTTTCTTTTTTTAGATTTTATTTATTTGAGAGAGAGAGAGAGAAAGTGAGCGAGCGAGCATGAGTTGGGGGGGGGGAGGACCAGAGGGAGAGGGACAAGCAGACTCTACGCTGAGCATGGAGCCCATCCTGAGATCATGACCTGAGCTGAAATTAAGAGTCGGATGCTTAACTGACTGAGCCACCCAGGCACAACAGTTTAGTCAATTTTACCAATGAAGCCACCTGGGCCTGAAATTTTCTTTCTGGAAAAGTTTGTAACTCTCAATTCAAATTTCTATAATACATTTAGGGTCACTTAGGTTATCTATGAGTACCCTGTGGTGGTGTCCAAGGTATTTGTCCTTTTCATTTAAGTTGTGGAATTTATTGGCATAAATTTTTTTCACAATATTTCTTTTTTATCCTCTTAATATTGGTAAAATCAGTAATGATACCACTGCTTCCTCTCTTTCTTAATCAGTATGGCTAGTAGTTTATCAATTTTAACTTCTCAAAGAACTAGCTTTTGCTTTAATCAGTTTTCCAAGCTGTTTTTTCCTCAAAGTTTTCTATTTCATTGATTTCTACTCTGATACTTACTTTCTTGTACTTTGAATTTAGTGTGCCTTTTTGTCTGTTTGGAACTTTGTCATTGGTTTGAAATGGCATTGGTCTTGTTATTTTCTAATAAAGGGGGTCAGGGCTATAATTTTCCTCTAGCGATTTAGTGGCATCCTACACATTTCAGTCTCTTTTTATTTCTCTTCATTCCAAAATATGGTCTAACTTCCCTGATGAGTTCTTCTTTGACACTCTAATTGTTGTATCAATTATTGAGAGAGAGGTTTTAAAATCTCCAATTATAATTTTATAAATGTCAGAGCACCTGGGTGGCTCAGTTGGTTAAGTGCCTGCCTTAGGCTTAGGTCATGATCTCGGGATCCTGAGATCGAGCCCCGAACTGGGCTCCCTGCTCAGTGGGGAGTTTGCTTGTCCCTCTCTCTCTGCCCCTCCCTGTCCCTGCTCATGCTCTCTAATAAATAAAAAATATTTTAAAGAATTTTATAAATGTCTACTTCTCCTTGCTATTTTATCAGTGTTTGGTTTATGTATTTAAGCTGTTTATAGATGCATGAATGTTTAGGATTATTTTGTACTCTTGATAAATTGACCTTTTTATTATTTTGAAATAACCATCTTTTTGCTGATAATTTTCTTTGCTGCCATTTACTTTGTCTGATCATAATGTAGGCACACCAGCTTTCTTTTTGTCTAGCTTCTTGCTCTTAATCTATTTGTATGTTTATAACTGAAGTACATTTCTTAAAGGCAGCATATGTTTGGTGATTGTTATTTTTTCCCCCAATCTGACAACCACTGCCTTTTAAATAAATGGCTTACAATTCACCCATTTCTCTGCACTCCCTCTGACAACTATCAATCTGTTCTCTGTATTTGAGTTTGGTTTAAAAAAGATTTGATTATCTTTAGATGCTACATATAAAAGAGCATATTTGTCTTTCTCTGACTCATTTCATTTAGTATAATGCCCTCAAGATTCATCCATGTTGTCACACATGGCAAGATTTCATTTATTTTTATGGACAAATAATACTCCATTATATATGTACACACTACATCTTCTTTATCCATTCATTCATCAATGGACACATAGGTTGTTTCCAAATCTTGGTTACTGTAAACAATGTTGCAATGAACATGGGAGTGCATATCTTTTCAAATTAGTGTTTTCATTTTCTTTGGATAAATACCCAGATGTGGAATTGATGGATTGAATGGTAGTTTCATTTTTAATTTTTTGAGAAGACCCATTTTCATAATGGCTGCACTAAATTTACATTCCTACCTACAGTGCACAAGTGTTCCCTTTTTCTCCACATCCTCAGCAATACTTGCTATTTCTTGTCTTTGATAACTGCCATTTTGACAGGTATAAGGTGGTATCTTATTGTGGTTCTATTTGCATTTCCCTGATAATTAACTGTGTAGAGCATGTTTTCATGAACCTCTTTGGTCATCTGTATGTCGTCTTTGGAAAAAATGTCTATTCATATCTTCTGCCCAGTTTTTAATTAGACTGTAGGTTTCTTTGCTATTGAATTGTGAGTTTTAAAATATATTTTAGATAGTAGTCCCTTACCAGATGTAAAATGATTTGCAGATACTTTCTCTCATTTGGTAGGTTGCTGTTATTGGTTTCCCTTGCAGAAGCTTTTTAGTTTGATGTAGTCTCGCTTGTTAATTTTGCTTTTGTTGCCTTTGGTTTTGGTAGTCAGATTTAAAATAGCACCATAACTGATATCAAGTTGCTTACACTCTATGTTTTCTCACAGGAGTCTTATGGCTTCCGAGCCATGTTCAAGTCTTTAATCCATTTCTAGTTTTGGTGTGTAGTGGTCCAGTTTCATTCCTTTGTATGTGATGTCCAATTTTCCCAGCACCATTTATTGAAGAGACTGTCCTTTTCCCTCTGTATATTCCCTGCTCCTCTGTTGTAAATTAATTCACCATATATATGGTGAATTAATGGGTTTATTTCTAGGCTCTCTATTCTATTTGTTCTATGTGTAGGTTTTAATACTAGTATCATAGTATTTTAATTACTATAGCTCTGTAATATAGTTTGAAATCAGAGAGTGTGATGCTTTGAGTTTTATTTTCTTTCCCAAGACCGCTTTTAGGGTCTTTGATGATTCCAATTCAGTTTTAGGACTGTTCTGTTTCTGTGAAAAATGACGCTGCAACTGTGATAGGGATTGCACTGAATCTGTGTATTAGTTTGCGTAGTACGGATATTTAACAATAGTCTTTTAATCTATGAGCACAGATTATCTTGCCATTTATTTATATCTTCAGTTTCTTTTATTATTGTAGTTTTCAATATACAAGTCTTTCACCTCCTTGGTTAGATTTATTCCTGGGTACTTTATTCTTTTTGACACATTTGTAAATGGAATTGGTTTCTTAATTTCTCTTTCCAATATTCATTATTAGTGTATACAAATACAATGGACTTTTGTGTTGATTTTTTATCTTGCAACTTTACTGGATTTCTTTATTCTAACAGTTTCCTGATTTGAATCTTTAGGATTTTTATATATAGTATCATGTTATCTGCAAATAGTGCCAGCTTTACTTCTTTCTTTCCAATTTGGATGCTTCTTATTTCCTTTTCTTGCTTAACTGCTCTGGCCGTCCTTATCTAGTACTGAATAAAAGTGGAAAGAGTGGGCATCCTTGTCTTGTTCCTGATCTTAGCAGAAAAACTGAAAAGCTTTCCATAGTTGAATATGATGTTAGCTGTGGGCTTGTCATATTTAGCCTTTCTACTATGTTGAGGTACATTCCCTCCATAACCACTTTGATGAGAATTTTTATCATAAATGGATGTTGTATTTTGTGAAATGCTTTTCCACATCTGTCAAGATGATACGATTTTTATCCTTTATTTTGTTAATATGGTCTATCATATTGATTCATTTGTGGATGTTAAACCATCCTTGGAATAAATCCCACTTGATCATGGTGTATGATTATTTTAATGTACCACTGAATTCAGTTTGCTTATATTTTGCTGGAGATTTTTGTATCTATGTATTAGGGACACTGTTCCCATAATTTCTTTCTTTTCTTGTGGCATCCTTGTCTGGTTTTGGTATCAGGGTAATGCTTTCCTTATAAAATGAGTTTGGAAGAGTTTCCTCCGCTTCTTATTTTTTGGAAGAGTTTGAGGAGGATTTTTGTTTGTTGGAAGGTGGGTTTTTTTTTTTTTTAGTATTTTTTAAAATTTAAAATCAATTAACATATAGTTATAACTAGTATTAGTTTCAGAGGTAGAGTTTAGTGATTCATCAGTTGCATAGAACACCCACTGCTCATTATATCAAGTGTTGTCCTTAATGCCCATCACCCAGTTACCCCATCCTTCCACCCACCTCCCCTCCAGCAACCCTCACTTTGTTTCCTAGTTGACAGTCTCTTATGGTTCGTCTCCCTCTTTGATTTCATCTTATTTTACCTTCCCTTCCCCCATGTTCATCTGTTTTAGTTCTTAAATTCCACATGAGTGAAATCATACAATATTTGTCTTTCTCTGACTTATTTCACTTAGCATAATACCCTCTAGTTCCATCAACATCATTGTAAATGGCAAGATTTCATTCTTTTTGATGGCTAAGTAATATTCCATTGTTTATACCACATCTTCTTTATCCATTCATCTGTCGATGGACATCTGGGCTCTTCTCATAGTTTGGCTATTATAGACATTGCTGCTATATACATTGGGGTGCAGGTGCCCCTTCGAATCACTATGTTTGTATCCTTTGGCTAAGTACCTAGGAGAGCAATTACTGGGTCTTAGGGGAGCCCTATTTTTAACTTTCTGAGGAAACTTCATACTGCTTTCCAGAGTGGCTGTACCAGTTTGCATTCCCACCAACAGTTTAAGAAGGTTCCCCTTTCTCCGCATCCTCACCAATATCTGTTGTTGCCTGACTTCTTAATTTTAGCTATTCTGACTGGTGTGAAGTGGTATCTCATCAGTTTTGATTTGTATCTCCCTGATGCTGAGTGATGTTGAACATTTTTTCATGTGTTTGTTGGCCATTTATATGTCGTCTTTGGAGAAATGTCTGTTCATGTCTTCTGCCCTTATCTTGACTGGATTATTTATTTTTTGGGTGTTGAATTTGTTAAGTTCTTTATAGATTTTGGATACTAGCCCTTTATCAGATTAAGACATTTGCAAATATCTTCTCCTATTCTGTAGGTTGTCTTCTGGGTCTGCTGAGTGTTTCCTTTGCTGTGCAAAAGCTTTTTATCATGATCAAGTCCCAATAGTTCATTTTTGCTTTTGTTTCCCTTGCCTTTGAAAACGTGTCTACCAAGAAGTTGCTGCAGCTGAGGTCAAAGAGGTTGCTGCCTGTGTTGTTCTCTAGGATTCTGATGGATTCCTGTCTCACATTTAGGTCTTTCACGTTGGAGGGTTTTTGATTACTGATTCAGTCCACTTAGTAGTAGCCCGTCTGTTCAGATTTTCTATTTCATCTTAATTCAGTCTTGGTAGGTTGTATTGTTTCTAGGAATTTATTCATTTCTTGTAGGTTGTCCAATTTGTTAGCATACAATTGTTTATCATAGTCTCTTATGATCCTCTGTACTTCTGTGATATCAACTGTAACATCTGTTTCATTTTGGATTTTATTTGAACCCTCTCTTTTTTTCTTGGTGAGTATAGCTAAAGGTTTGTCAAGTTTGTCTATCTTTTCCAAAAAACCAGCTTTTAATTTCATTAATCTTTTCTATTTGTCTTTTTAGTCTCTATTTCATTTACGTCTGCCCTGATCTTTATTTCCTTCTTTCTATCTTTGGACAATTTTTGGACTTTACCTAGGTCCTTGAGGTGTACAGTTAGGTTGTTTGAAACTTTTCTTGTTTCTTGAAGTAGGCATTTATGGCTATGAACTTCCCTTTTAGAATTGCTTTCCTGCATCCCATAAATTTTGGTGTGTTCCATTTCTATTTTCATTTGTCTCAAATTATTTTTATTTCTCTTCTGATTTCTTTTTTGACCCACTGGTTGTTTAATAGCATGTTTAATCTTCACATGTGTAAATTTTCTAGTTTTGTGTAAATATCTCCTTTCATACCACTGTGGTTGGAAAAGGTGGTTGATATGATTTTAATCCTCTTAAATATGATATAATGCAAGTATTTCCAAGACATATGATCTGTCTTGGAAAATGCTGCACTTTCATTTGAGAAGAAGGTGCATTCTGTTGTTTTGAATGAAGTGTTCTGCAAATACCTATTAAGTCCATCTGGTATAATGTGTCATTTAAGACCAGTGGGCTATCTGTTGATGTAAGTAGGGTACTAAAGTCCCCTATTATTATTGTATTGCTATTTCTTCCTTTTGATCTAAATATATATTTCCCTTATACATATAGATGCTCTTATGTTGAACGCATTTACAAATGTTTTATTTTCTCACTGGATTGACTCATTTATCATTTTTGATAACCTTGTCTCTTATTACATTAAAGTCTGTTGTCTGATAAAAGTATAGCTATTCCAGCTTTCCTTTGGATTTCATTAGCATAGAATATCTTTTTCCAACCCTTCACTTTTTGTCTGTGTATTTCCCCTTACATCTAAAGTGAGTCTTTCAGGGGCGCCTGAGTGGCTCAGTCGTTAAGCGTCTGCCTTCGGCTCAGGTCATGATCCCAGGGTTCTGGGATCGAGCCCCGCATCGGGCTCCCTGCTCAGCGGGAAGCCTGCTTCTCCCTCTCCCACTCCCCCTGCTTGTGTTCCTGCTCCCACTATCTCTCTCTCTGTCAAATAAATAAATAAAATCTTAAAAAAATAAAATAAAAAAAAAGTGAGTCTTTCAGATGAGTCTTGTTTATTTTATCCATTCAACAGTTTTATTGAAAAAATTAATGCATTTATATTTAAAGCAATTTTTTTTTTTTTTAAGATTTTATTTATTTATTTGACAGAGAGAGAGTGACAGCAGGAACACAAGCAGGGGGGATTGGGAGAGGGAGAAGCAGGGCTTCCCACCGAGCAGGGAGCCTGATGCGAGGCTTGATCCCAGGACCCTGGGATCACGACCTGAGCCGAAGGCAGACCCTTAATGACTGAGCCACCCAGATGCCCCTATTTAAAGCAATTATATGTATGTGCTTATTTCCTTTTTGATAATTATTTTCTGGCTGTTTCTGTAGTTCCACTTTGTTCCTTTCTTTTCTCTTGCTCTCTTCCTTTGTGGTTTGATGACTTTCTTACTGGTATGCTTATATTCCTGTCTCTTTATCTTTTGTGTATTTACTATAAATTTTTGCTTTGTGGTCACTATGAGGCTTAGATAGAACTCAGATCTCTAACACTCTATTTAAATTGTTCACATTGTAAAGCTTAACATTATTACCCATCCCCATGTTTTATGTTTTTCACATCACATTTTGGATCTTTTAATCTTGTGTCCTTTAACTATTATAATCACTTATTTTTGCTACTTTTGTCTTTTAATCTTTATACTTTATAAGTGATTAATCCACTATATTTACCATATATTAACCTTTCTGGTGAGATGTATTCTTTCCTATTTTTTCTTAATACTAATTAGCGCCTTCTGTTTTCAGTTTAAAGAAGTTCCTTTAACATGTCTCCTAAGGCCAGTTAAGTGGTGATGAAATCCTTTAGCTTTTGCTTGTCTGGAAACTCTCTCTCTCCTCCACTTTTTCTTTTAAAAAGTCACACCTAAGACATTTACTGTTGGATTTTAAATAAGCAATACATACCAAATTTCCTCAATTATGCCCAAAATGATTTTCTTACCATGATGAGTGCACTCTTTAATCCCCACCATCTCTTGGACCTGTCGACCCACCTCCCCTCTGATAACTCAGTTTTTTCTCTATAGTTAAGAGTCTGTTTCTTGGTTTGTCTCTCTCCTTTTTTCCCCCTTTGCTCTTTTGTTTTGCTTAAATTCCATGTATGAGATCATACAGTATTTGTCTTTCTCTGACTTATTTCACTTTGCATTATATTATACTCTCTAGCTTCATCCATGTTGTTACAGATGGAAAGATTTTGTTCCTTTTTATGGCTGAGTAAGATTTATTTTCTCTCCCTCTCTCTTTGAGAGAGATATAGGTTCCACACCCATTGTGGAGCCCAACATGGGGCTTGAACTCATGACCCTAAGATCAAGACCTGAGCTGAAATCAAGTATCAGATGCTTAACCAAATGAGCCACCCAGGCACCCTTTGAATATTTCATTGCATATCTACCTATCTATCTACCTATCACTTATTCTTTATCCATTCATCTATTGATGGACACTTGGGCTGCTTCTATAGTTTGATATTATAAATAATGCTGCTATAAACAGGGGTGCATATAGCTGTTTGAATTAGTGGTTGTGTATTTTTTGGGTAAATAGCCAGTAGTGTGATTGCTGGATTGTAGGGCAGTTCTATTTTTAACTTTTTGAGGAACCTCCATACTGTCTTCCACATTGACTGCACCAGTTTGCATTCCCATCTGCATGGGGGTTCCTTTTTCTCCACATCCTTGCCTACCCTTGTTGTTTCTTTTGTTTTTGATTTTAGTCATTGTGACAGGTGTGAGGTGATATGTCATTGTAGTTTTGGTTTGCCTTTCCCTCATGAGTGATATTGAGCATGTTTTCATGTGTCTATTGGCCATCTGTTACGTCTTCTTTGGAGAAACGTCTATTCATGTCTTCTGCCCATTTTTAAATAAGATTATTTGTGGTTTTGGTGTTGAGTTGTAAGTTCTTTATATATTTTGGATACTAACCCTTCACTTGCAAATATCTTCCCATTCAGTAGCTTCTCTTTTTGTTTTGTTGATCATTTCTTTTGCTGTGCAGAAACTTCTTATTTTGATGTAGTCCCAATAGTTTCTTTTTTGCTTTTTTTCCCCCTTTGCCTTAGGAGACTTATCTAGAAAAATGTTGTCATGGCCCATGTCAGAGAAATGACTGCCTGTGCTCTTTTTCTAGGATTTTTATGGTTTCAGGTCTCACATTTAGGTCTTGAATCTATTTTAAGTTTATTTTTGTGTATGGTGTGAGAAAGTGGTCCAGTTTCATTCTTTTACATGTAGCTGCCCAGTTTTCCCAAGACCATTTATGGAAGAGACTTTTTCCTATTGTATATAAATTTCTCCTTTGTCAAAGATTAATTGACCATATAGTTGTGGGTTTATTTCTAGGTTCTCTATTCCATTCCATTGATCCATGTGTCTATATTTATGCCAGTACTCTACTGTTTGATTACCACAGCTTTGTATTATAACTTGGAAATCTGGAATTGTGATACCTCCAGTTTTATTTTTTAAGACTGCTTTGGCTATTTGGGGTCTTTTATGGTTCCATAAAAATTTAGGATTCTTCTAGTTTTGTGAAAAATGCTATTGGTATTTTGATAAGGATTTCATTAAATCTGTAGACTGCTTTGGGTAGTATAGAATTTTAACAGTATTTGTTCTCCCAATTCATGAACATGGAATATCTTTCCATTTCTTTGTGTCATCTTCATTTTCATCCATCTGTGTTTTATAGTTTCTCTGTCACTTCTGAATAACTTTGCCAGGTAGAGTATTCTTGGATGGCAGTATCTTTTCTTTCAGTCCTCTGAACATAAAATGCTATACCCTTCTTACCTGTAAAGTTTCTGCTGAAAAATCTGCTTATAGATTTATGGGAGTTCATTTGTATGCAGTAAGTTGTTTTTTGCTTGCTGCTTTTAATATTTTCTCCATTTTCCATTCTTTTTTGCTGCTCTGTGTTGTCTTCATGTTGACTGATGCTTCTGCTGCTTCTAGTCTCATGTTGAACTAGGCCTCTAGTGTATTTTTCAGTTCAGTTATATTTTTCAGCTCTGTGACTTCTACTTGGTACCTTCTCCTATTTTCCATCTCTTTGTTGAAGTTCTCACTGTGTTAATTCATTCCTCTCTCCAGTTTTGTAAGCATCTTCATGACCATTACTTTGAATTCTTTATTAGGTAAATCACTTATCTCCATTTCATTAATTTTTTTCCCTTTAAGTTTTATCTTTTTTTTTTTTTCCTTCCCATTTGGAACACATTCCCCTCTTTCTTCATTTTACTTGACTCTCTGTGTTGGTTTCTATATAGCAGATGACACCACAGCCTCTTCCAGTCTTGAAGGAGTGGCCTCGTGTAGGAGATGAAACTTGTTATTCAACTCTGTCTCAGTTCTTGTTTGTCTTTCAAACCTTTATGCTTGTCCAAGCAGCCTATTACATTTTTAAAAGCTTCCAGTAGTTGAGGATGTGCCAAGACCTGTCAGCGTCCTGGTGGGGGATGATTTCAGTACCTAGATTGAAGCTGACTGGAAGCCAGACCTCCAGGCATCAGCTTTTAAAAGTATGTAAATATATTACAGTCCTGTGGGACCACAAATGTAAGCCTCCACTGGCCATAAGAACCAGGCCATCTGGAGGTATCCCCTGGGTGGCAAAGTGATCAGGGCTCCAGACAAGTGTATAAGGTCTTTTTTGGGTGATGGTAATGAGGTGGAGCAAGGCAAACGGAGAATGCAAGATGGTGTCCTGAGCCTATGTTCCTTGAGAGCAGCTTTGTATGACACTAAATGTGTGCCAAAGCTGAAGGAGGTCACTAAGGCCAAAGCCCCAGACCAAGCAAAGATGCCTCCTTCACAGAAAGACTGGGGAGTGTGCCTCAGTCTTGTCTGTGCAGTGCCCTGGGGGTGGTAGCCTGCTGGTCTGCCAAGAAAAATCTCTCCAAGTGCCACAGTCCCATGGGGCCCAGGAATGCTAGTCCTCCACCCCCTATCCCAGCACCAGAGCCAGGTGATCAAGGGGTGTTCCCTGAAGGCACCTACAAAACTGGGACACCAGATGCATGTACAGCTCCCCTCCAGGCACTGGCACTTGGGAGCACAGCAGAGAGTGAGCTCAAAGATAGGGCCCACCCACAGAAGTCTCTGGAAAGGATTATAGTCAGACCCAAGATGTGTGTTTAATTAGAAGTCTGCCACTCAGGCTGTAGTCGTGATGATTAGCTAATAATCTTCCTTCACAGGAAGCCTGAGCTCCTAGGTCTGATGCCTCTTGCTGTGCCCTAGAGGGCAGAGCTGTTAAGGAACTTGCTTTATAGTTCTGTGGGACCCATGAGTGTAAGCCTTACTGGGCACCAGAGCCAGGGATGCAGTGATGTACCCAGGCAGCAGTTGCAAAAACTGAGATGCCAGACAGGGGGTTTGATCTGCTTTCTGGGTGACACTATTACAGTGCCATAGAACAAAGAATACATGGCTCCCTTGGCCTCCACAGCCAGGAGATCAAGACTGCAGCCTATTTAATGTAATTATTGATAGACTAAGGTTTAAATCTATACTTATTTTGTTTGTCCCATCTCTTCATTATAGCCTTTATCTTCTTTCTCCCATCTTTTGAATTAAATGAATTTATGATTTTATCTTATCGCCCCTATTGGCTTATTAGCCTTAACTCTTATTTCAGTGGTTGCTTTAGGATTTAATGTATATATCTTTAACTAATAGTCTACCTTCAAGTATTTCATTACTTCATATATAACATAATGCCCTTAAAATAGCATATATTTCCATTTCTCTAATTTCATCCTTTGTGCTATTACTGTCATATTTTTAACTTATAAACCACACTCCATATTATTCTTGTTTAAATGGATGTATTAGTTTGCTAAGACTGCTATAAGAGAATATTGCAAATTGGGTGGCTTAAACAGAATGTATTTTGTCACAGTTCTAGAGGCTAAAAGTCTGAGATCAAGGTGTCTACAGGGTTGGTCATTTTGAGGGCTGTGAAGGAAAATCTGTTCATGTCTTTATTCTAGCTACTGGTTGTTGGCAATCTTCATGGTCTTTGGCTTGTAGAACCATCACCCCTCTGCTTTCACATGACATTCTCCCTGCGTGTGTGTGTGTTTTTCTAAGCCAGGATTTCTTTTTATAAGAATATTACAATCATATTGAATAAGGACCCACCCTAATGACCTCATTTTAACTATTATCTCTGTAAAGACCCTATCTCCAAATAAAGTAACATACCAGAAGTCAGACTCCAACATATCTTTCCAAGGAGGAATAGGAAAGAATTCAACCCATAATAATGGTCAGTTGTCTTTTAGAGAGTTTAAATAATAAAGAAAAAAACTACATTTTTTTACAACTATGTATGTTCTTTATCATTTTGTGTAGATATGTATTTTCACCTGGTTGAAGCACTTCTTCCTTAACATTTCTTGAAATGTAAATTGGCAGATGTTGAATCCTTGAAGCTTTTGAATGTCTGAAAAATATTTTGTCTTTATTTTTGAAAGATAGTTTTGCTTGGTGACAAATTATCTTACAGTATTTTAACATGTCTTTTTAAAAAAATCTTGTTCCTTTTAAGAATTTCTCTTTATCACTGTGTTTTGATTTTGTGTATGTGTTGGGGGGGGGATTGATTACCATGTCCCTTGGTGTAATTTTGTTTCTTGAGCTTGTGGGTTTATTGAGCTTCTTGGACTTGTGAATTTATAGCTTTTATCAAATTTGGAAAATTTTAGGCCATTATTTCTTTAATCTCACTGCCTTGTGGGAGGGACTCCAATTATGCTTGTATCTGGCCACTTGATATTATCTCATTGCTCACTGATGTTCTTCCAACTTAAAAAATTATTTTCATATTTAATTTTGGATAGTTTCTATTGTCATGTCTTCAATTTAACTTTTCTTCTGCAATATCTAATGGGCTTAATTCCATCTAGTATGTGTTTCATATCCTACATGGTATTATCCATCCCTAGAAGTTAGATTTGGTATTTTTAAGTATGTTCTAGGTCTCTAAACTTTTTGTACATACAGAATACAGTCATACTGTGTCTATTTTATGTCCTTGTTTCCTAATTTTAACATCTATGTCAGTTCAGGGTTGGTCTTTGTTGATTATGGCTGGTTATTTCTTTATTGGATGTCTAACATGGATTTTTACCTTGTTGGGTGCTGGATGGCATTGTATTGCTATGAATATTCTTGAGCTTTGTTCTGGGATGTAGTTAAATTACCTGGAGACACTTTGATCTTTTTGGGTCTTCTAAGATTTGTTAGGTGGGACTGGACCACTGTTCAGTCTAAGGCTAAATATTTTCTAGTACTCAGGTAAGACTCTTCTGTGTACTCATACTTAATGCACTGTGATTGTTTAGGTTTCTAGTATGGCTGATGGGAACAGGTACTATTTTCACCCTATATAAGTGCCAGGCACTATAACCTCGACTCCTTTCTAGTGCAGTTCGAGTCTCATGTAGTTTTCTCACACATGTCATGTACTGACCAGTACTCAGCTGAGTACTAAAGGAGGACTCTGCCTCCGGCTATCACATAATTAGTACTCTGTTCTCTGAACCCTAGCTGCTTTGGTTTAGGACTCTCAGCTCTACCTCCACAACTCAGGGAATCAGCTGGGCTTTGCCTGTCATGTCCTAGAAACTCTTTGAAGGCCATATGCTGGTGCAAAAGTAGGGCTCAACTTATTTTAGTCTTTCAGTGATCATCATCCTTTATCACCCGATATTCAATGTCTTGTAAATTACTTATATTTTGTCCACTTTTTGTTGCTTTAGGTAGAGGAAAGATCAATCTGGTCCTTGTTACTCCATTTTGGCTGGAAGTGAAAGTCTCTTTGTTTTAAAATTAGTTATAGCATTCTGATTCTACTACTGAACTTATATAAAGAAGTGCTGTGGTCTTCCCCAATGACTTTACAGTTTAAAGTTTATGGCTCTCTATATAAACAAATTTAATATTTATTTGAGCCCAAAGTTTAGATCAAATGGTTATCTTATTTCAGCAGTCCCTAAAGGATATCTCTAATGTGTCCTGAGGAAAGAAGAAAATCCATGTACAAAGCCAAATGCATTTTAGAAGTATAGGTCCTGATGGCACAGGAATTCTTTGCAGTGATAAGCTAAGATCAGCTATTTTACCATAAAGCAAACATCTGTCCACCTTTCAGAAGTAGAGATAATGGTAATAGTTTGTTAGCATTTTTTCGTCAAAATTCAAAGGATTCATATGAAAGTTCAATCTCTGGAACTTTTCAGTAAGAACGGCAAACATTTCTTTAGCATTCACTATGTAATAGGCACTGTGGTAAAAGTGTTTTAAATACTTCTTAACTAGACATTACAACTGTCCTATGAAATATGGTCCATTACTAACCCAATCATACAGATAAGAGAACAGGCTCAGAGTTGCAACCCCAGGTTGAAATAAGATTCTATTCTTTTATTCACGATGTAGTTAATGAGTACTTCATGTACTAGGCACTCTTGGTGCTAGGAATATAGCAGCACAATGAAAAATTTACACTGTAACACATTCTCTTTCTTTATAACATTAAAAATGCAATTTGTAAAAAATTTTGGTGCCTAATGCCTTATCAAAAGTAGAATGGCAAACATGAATTTGTCATTAAGAAAAAAAATCTAATTTTAAAAGCAGGGGAAACATTTTAAGTAGTTTCACCTACTAAGTACAAATGGCTGGGATTTAATAAAGTTTTAACTGTCTCAAAAGCCCTTGCTCTTGACATTATTCCATAACGGCTCTACATCACAGTACACTTCAGAAAAAGATACCTCAAACAAACAAAAAGCCCAAACCTAACAGCTATCTGGAAATCTTTGCAATCTACTAAAGTCTCTTGATTACAACAATAGATAAACAGGAAACAAAATAAATAAAAACCCATATTATTTTGACCAGTACCAATTTGTCAACTAAATGCTCAAAAATTTAATGGAATATTTATTTGCTTTTGAATAGAAATTTCATACCAATTTGTTCAAAGAGAAAACACTTGCTATTTTAGGATTATAAAGACAATGCTTTTCCTTTTAAATATCTTCAAGTCTCAAAACAAAACAGAGCTATGCATACCTCTACAGCAGGTACAATGTCTATGCCAACAGTTAGAAATTCTTCAAACTTCAGAAATGGGTTAAAGCAGCTGCCAACATCAAGTAATCTGATCTTTCCTGAGGTCTGTAGCAACCTAAAAATAGATGATTTTCAGTTCACCTTTTACAGAATAAAACAAAGTATAAGACAAAAAGATCATAAAAATCATTGGCTAAATTTTTGGTTTCAAGATCCCTTTACACATTTAAAAATTACTGAAGGCCCTAAAGACCTTAGTACCATATTTGAAATTAAACTGAGTAGTGAAAAAACATTAATTCATTTATTTAACATGCTGCAATAGGCTTTTTTAAAAATGTAAATTATACTTTTAAGAGGCAAAGTCTAGATTAGAAAGATAATAAAAAGTGAGGTATTGCTTTACATTTTTTCAAGTGTCTTTAATGCCTGGTTTAATAGAGGACAGATGAATTCTCATATGGGCTTTTGTGTACAGGCTGTTGTAACATCACATGCCATGTAGTTTGGAAAACTCTACACTCATGAGAGAAAGAGTAATAAAGACAAATGACATCTTAGTATTATTAAAATAATTTTTCACCCACAGAGATCCTGGAAGGGTCTCAGATCCCCAGACCACACTTTGAAAACTGTCCTTGTAGATAAAAGAACGCATTCACAAATCAAATCTCATTAGTCAATATAACAATGTCCTTGGACTTCACTTCAATTTGTCTCAGTAATTTAAAGGAACCAACAGAACATCATAAATAGTATTCTTAAACTTATGAAAAATTTTTATTGTGTGCAAGAGCTTTTCTCATGTCCAAAAACAGTCATTTCTGGTTTTGTGTACCTTCTTTTTTCTACTATTGTATAAAGTTGGTCACCTACAACTATCAATCTATGTAGCAGCAAGTAAGGATAAAGGAAACTGGATTTTATTGGACCCAAGCCTGTTCAGATAGTAAAGCAATAATAAAATTAAAGTTCAGACATATTCCATTTCCTTTGATAATTTCCTTTAAAAAATTTATGAGAACATATTGGAAAAATAAAGGAAATAAAATATAGGCGAATAATTGGGTAAAAATAGAATCTTGGTTCTCTGAAGTATAAAGGGCAGAGAGAACCTTTCCAGCTTCTCTTCCTTACACTTTGGCTACCATTTTCCTTTGGATCCACTGGGAGATGTTAAACTACAGACAGAAGGTTAAGCTCCTGAAAAAGGCACTATAAATCAAAATAACAAAGTTGATATTTTTCAGAAAAGGAATGCAATAAATAGGGGTTGTATTTTTTATGAAGAGCATGATGCCTAACATTTTATAGAAATGACCACCATCACCATTTGAGAGTATATGGCAGGGTATAATATGATAAAAACAATATGAACTAATTAAGAACTCAACAAAAGGGACGCCTGGGTGGCTCAGTCGGTTAAGCGGCTGCCTTCGGCCCAGGTCATGATCCCGGGGTCCTGGGATCGAGTCCCGCATCGGGCTCCTTGCTCGGCAGGGAATCTGCTTCTCCCTCTCTCTCCCTCTGCTTGTACTCTCTCTGTCAAATAAATAAAATCATAAAAAAAAAAAAAAATGAAATAATTAAGAACTCAACAAAAGAGCTATGAGGGTATAAGGAAATAACTCAAGATGGCCTTCATTGTCCATATCTGTAAAAAGACTCAATACCTCTGACAATGACCTCTAGATGAATGTCGGTTCTTGAAAGGAATAGCTAGCAACTCTGTCAGTGAAAAGAGCCACTCCAAGAGGTAATTTCCAGTACTGCAGCCACCCAGGAAGCAGCTTAATATGTAATTTGGGTGAGGCATATAACAAAAAAAGATCTGTAAAGTTGAATTAAGTTTGGTGATACTTGAAATATCATAATACACTAGGTTCCAAGGAAGAAAGATGCCAGCAAACATATGTGACACAGGTTCCAAGCTGCTAAACAGAGCAAAAGATCCAGTAGACAGGGGCCATAGGAATGCCTGGCATTTAGCTGACATTTGCTGCTGAACACAAATTTGAATACCCAAATCATAACCAGTTAGAATAAATGAATATCTGTAACAATAATAACATATACACTATTAGATAACCCTAGCCTCAAGTAGGATTATAGGGACTAAGAACAAGAGTTCTGGAATCAGAGAGATGAGGATCAAAACCTGATTCTGTCCTTCACCTGTGTAATACGGGGACAATTATGGTGCCCACACTTATGAGTTGTTTCCAGGATTAAATGAGATAATGCATTTATAATGCTTAACCAATATTTGCTACATGGCAAGTGCTCAAAATTGTTAGCTGTTAATGTTATAGATGGAATTTTTTTGTGGTTAATCCAGTAATGATCTTTCTGAACATAGTAAAAGCAGAATTTGCCTCATTAAATTATATACTAGTAGATTCTGGTAAACTGGCTAGCTAATTCCTGAAAGTCTCTTAAAAAGTGCTTCTTGTAAATTTTTCTATCTGGATGGAGTATTCTAAATCATTCAAGTTAATTCAACATTATGATACAATCACCAATAACAATATCATGAATTTATTCTCAGTATGTACCTCAGTCCATTTCAAATTCTTTGGTTCAGCTCCTTAATTTATTTGCATCAAACACATATTTACAGTTTAAAGAATAATCATATAGTGAACATCCAAGTAATTACCATCCAGGTCAAGAAATGAAACACTGCCTACACCCTGGAAGCATGACCCTCCCTGATGACATCCTTCATCCCTTTGTGTAACTGTAGCCACTATCCTGATTTTCATGGTAATCATTCTCTTCATTGCCTTTTATTGTCTTACTACCTACCTATGACCACATGCCTAAACAATACAGTTTTTCTTTTTTTTTTTTTTGAGAGAGAGCGCATGAGAGTGGGCAAGGGAATAGATAAAAAATAAAGAAAATCAAGTGTAATACTATAGAAAGTCCTCAGTCACAAGAGAGCAAGAGAAGAAGGAACAGAGAAGAACTACAAAATACAGGAAAAAAATTAACAAAATGACAATAAGGACATACCTATCAATAATTACTTTAAATGTAAATGGTCTCAATGCACCAATTGAAAGATGAAGGCAGAATGGATGAGGAGACTCATTTCAGACTTACATACAGACTGAAAGTGAAAGGATGAGAAGAGGTATTCCATGCAAATGGAAGCGGGGATGGAAAAAGGTCAGGGTGGCAATACTTGTATCAGACAAAGTAGACCTTCAAACAGAGACTAACAAAACACAAAGAAGGGTACTACATAATGATAAAGGGGTCAATCCAACAAGAGGATATAAAAATTGTAAATATCTATGCACTCAACATTGGAGGACCTAAATACATAAAGCAAGTATCAAGACCTAAATGGAGAAACAGAGTAATACATAAACAGGACTTTAACAATACCCTACCTACATCAATGGATAGATTATACAGGCAGAAAATCAACAAGAAAACGGTCTGTGAGCAACACATTAGACCATCTTAAGATGGACTTAAGAGATATACACAGAACATTTCATTCCAAAACAAAAGAATACACATTCTTTTCAAGTGCATGGGAAACATTCTCCAGGACAGATCACGTGTTAGTCCACAAAACAAGTCTTAATAAATTTTAAGATTGAAATCCTATCACGCATCTTTTCTGACCACAACGGTATGAAACTAGAAATCAGTCACAAGGAAGAAACTGGAAAAAACACAAGTGGAGATTAAACAATAGGCTACTGAACAGCCAATGAGTTGATAAATCAAAGGTACATGGAGAAAAATGAAAACAAAACCACAGTGGCCCAAATAATCTTTGGAGTTCTAAAAGGGAAATTTATAGTAATACAGGCTTACCACAAGAAACAAGAAAAAGCTCAAACAATCTAACCTTAAACTAGAAAAAGAAGAACAAAGGTCAAGGTTAGTAGAAGAAAGGAAATAATAAAGACTGGAGCAAAAATAAATGAAAGAGACCTGACAAAGGTAAACACCAATAAAACGAAGAGCTGGTTCTTTGAAAAGGTAAGTCTGGCTAAAGATTTATCAATTTTATCAAGAAAGAAAAGAGGATTCAAATAAATAAAATCAGAAATGAAAGAGAAATAGATTATAAGACAATATTATAAAAAATTATAAGCTCAATACTGTACAACCTAGAAAAAATAAATTCCTAGAAATATACAATCTTCCAAACTGATTAAAACGTAGAAAATCTGCATATTGATTTTTTTAGTTATGAAATTCAATCAGCTATAAAAAACAACTCCCAACAAACAGAAGTCCAGGACTAGATGGATTCACAGGTGAATTCTAACATTTAAAGAAAAGTTAATACCTGTACCCTTCAAACTATTCCAAAAACTTGACTAGGAAGAAAGATTCCCAAATTCATTTTGCAAGGCCAAGATACATCAGCCTGATACCAAAACCAGACAAAGACACTACAAAAATAAAAAAACTATAGGCCAACATTGCTGATAAACATAGATGCAAATATCCTCAACAAAATATTAGCCAACCATGGCATTCAACAATCCATTGAAAAAAAGGATCATTCATCACGATCAAGTGGGAAGTATTTCAGGGATGCAAGGATGCTATAATATTTGCAAATCAATGTGATACAACACATCAACAAAAAGGATAAAAGTCTTAACAGATGCAGGAAAAGCGTCTGACAAAACTCAACATCTGTTTGTGATAAAAACTCAAAAAAGTCAGTTTAGGAGGGGAAAAACCTCAGTATAATAAAGGCCATATATGAAAAACCCACAGCTTACATCATACTCAATGGTGGAAAAACAAAGTTTTTCCTTTACGATCAGGAAGGAGCCAAGGATGTCTATTCTCACCACTTTTATTTAACATAGTACTGGAAATCCCAGCCACCACAATCACACGAGGAAAAGAAAAAGCATCCAACTTGGTAAGGAAGATGTATAAAACTCTCATTTGCAGATGCCATGATAGTATAAATAAAAAGCCCTAAAGATTATACCAAAAAAAACAAAAACAAAAACAAAAACCCTACCAGAATAAATGAATTCAGTAAAGTTTCATGATACAAAACTAATACACAGAAATTGGTTGTGTTTCTACACACTAATAACAAAGTAACAGAAAAAGAAATTAAGAAAATAATCCCATTTACCATCGCACCTAAAAGTATAAAATACCTAGGAATAAACTTAACCAAGGAGGGGAAAGACCTGTACTCTGAAAACTATAAAACACTGCTGAAAGAAAATGAAGACAACACAGACTAATGGAAAGATATTCCATACCCCTGGAAGAATTACTGCTGTTAAAATGTCCATACTACCCAAAGCAATTTATAGATTCAATGCAATCCCTGTCAAAATACCAACAACATTTTTCACAGAACTAGAACAAATAATACTAATATTTGTATGGAACCACAAAAGACCCTTAAGAATCTTGAGAAAGAAGGAAAAGCTGAAGATATCAGAATCCCAGATTTCAAGATATACTACTACAAAGCTGTACTACTCAAAACAGTATGGTACTGGCACAAAATCAGACACACAGATCAATAGAAAAGAGTTCAGAAACCAATGCAAGCCTAAATGGTCAATTAATCTACAACAAAGAAGGCAAAAAATACACAATGGAAAAAAGACCATCTCTTCAATAAATGGCAAAACTAGAAGCTACATGCAAAAGAATAGAACTGGACAACTTTCTTACACCATACACACAAAAAAACTCAAAACTGATTAAAGACCTAAATGTGAGACATGAAACCATAAAATTTCTAAAAGAAAACATGGGCAGTAATCTCTTTGACATGGGTCCTAGCAACATTTTTGTGTATCTGTCTCCTCAGGCATACATCTTAACACCAAAAAAACCAAACAATACAATTAAAAAATGGTTAGAGGACCAGAGTAAACATTTTTCCAAAGATGACATACAGGTGACCATACAGATACATAAAACATGTTCAATATCACTAATTCAGGAAATGCAAATCAAAACCACAGTGAGCTATTAACTTACATTTGCCAAAATGGCTAGAATCAAAAAGATAAGAAATGGTGTTGGCAAAGACGTGGAGAAAAAGGAACCCTTGTACACTGCTGATGGGAATGCAAACTGGGTCAGCCACTGTGGGAAAACAGTATGGAAATTCCTCAAAAATTTAAAAATAGAAATACCACATGACCCAGTAATTCCACTGCTGGGCATTTACTCAAAGAAAATGAAAACATTTGAAAAAATATATGCACCCCTATGTTTACTGCAGCATTATTTACAATAGCCATGATATGGAAGCAACCCAGTGTCCGTTGGCAGATGAACGGATAAAGATGTGGTGTGTGTGTGTGTATATATATATATATAGAGAGAGAGAGAGAAAGAGACACACAATCACAATGGAATACATATAGTATATATATTTTATATACATACAATGGTATATATGTGTGAGTGTGCACGCACACATGCACACACACACACAATGGAGTATTATTCAACCATAAAAAAGATTGAAATCTTGCCAACTGCAACAACATGGATAGACCTAGAGGATATTATGCCAAGTGAAGTAAGTCAGAAAGAGAAGGAAAAATTTCACAATTTCATTTACATGTGGAATCTAAAGAGCAAATGAATCAACAAACAAAAACCAGAAACAGACCCATAAACACAGAAAACAAACTGGTGGTTGCCAGAGAAGGGGGGGCAGCGTGCATAAAATGGGTGAAGCGGCAGTGGGAGATATAGGCTTCCAGTTATAGAATGAGTAAGTCATAGGGATAAAAGGTATAGCATAGGGAATATATAGTCAACAGTATTGTGCTAGCATTGTATGGTGACAGATGGTAGGCATACTTGTGGTGAGCACAGCCTAAGGTATGGAGTTGTCAAATCACTATGTTGTCCACCTGAAACTAATGTAACATTTGTGTGTCAACTATATTTCAATAAAAAAAATAGTGAATATACTCATGTGACTCTTACATTTGTTTTATACATTTTTTCTAAAGATTTTATTTATTTATTTGACAGAATGAGAGAGCACAAGCAGGGGGAACAGCAGAGGTAGAGGGAGAAGCAGGCTCCCCGCTGAGAAGGGAGCCCAATGAGGGGCTTGATCCCAGGACCTTGGGATCATGACCTGAGCCAAAGGCACATGCCCAACCATCTGAGCCACTCAGGCACCCGTTTTATACATTTTTATAAAACATTTTTATAAAAGTTACATGTATGGTTGAAATGAATATTACTTTGCAGTTTTGGCGTACCCTTTCTATTTTTAGCCATTAGGGCAGTTTGTTAATCATGTTGTTAAAATGCTCTATAGTCTTACTGCTTTTTAATGCTTGCTCTCTCAGTTCTTGAGAAGGTGTTAAAAGTCATCCATTTGTTTTTGAGGAAGCAGAAAAGAAAGATCTCTGTAAATTGATTTGAAAGGATATTATTTTTTTTCATTTTTGGAAAAAAAAAAGCCCTCAAGATGGAAAACCAGAATTAGTAAAACCTCAGAGGTTTTGGAAATGAGGTGGATGTTTTAAGGAAGGGACGGGACATCTAAGTACACCTTCCTTTGTATCCCTACTTTGTAGTTCAGACCTTTTAAAGTCAGTAATGTTTTACATATTAAAAAAATAAAATTAAATCACAGGGATAATTAAAAACACAAAATGAAAAGACGAGAAAGTAAGGAACCTAGTATGTATCAAGTAACAGGGAGGAAAAAAAATTCAGTAACTTCTGAACGTAGCATTCGGACTATAATAATCTTAATAGGTAATATTTTAAGGACAAAAGAAATGCAAAGAAATCCTGAATTTTACTTAGTATGTTGCTGTAGTACTGACCGGTAGAGTCAAAAAGAAAGTTGTTCTTTACAGAAGAGTAAGAATCAATAAATGTTTAAGCTAATAAGATACTGAAAAATTACCATTTTCTAACAACTACAATAAAACAAACTTGATATAAGCAAAATCATTAATGGATACTAAAGCCACTAGTGAAAATTATCAAGGAACAGGAAATACACTCAGTCTTCATGTATAACCCCACAGAATACAAAAACCTTTATAGTGAAGCAATCTGGTGGACACTTTAGTCAAATGATTGAACTTAACATCACTGAGAATGAGACAAAATGACATGTTCCTTCTTACACTGAGAACACAGTATAATCTGTGTAGTATGCCTATCAAATATGTTTTACACGAATCTATACCACAGGGAATGTTCTAGATTAATGAAGCCTAAGAGATAATTCAACTAAATATGTAATCTTTGGTTCTCATATCAAACAATCAATTACCAACGTTACAGCTGTAACAAACTGTAACTACAGTTACAAACATTGCAACAATCTGGAAAATTTGGATATGAACTCTTTTATATAACTATACTAATGTTAATTCCTGAGTGATGATAATTGTATTGTGGCTATGCAGGCAAATCTCCTTGATCTCTGGTGATACTTCAACCCTAACAACTTGAGCACGTAACTCAAATGAGCTCAGAAAAAAACAAAAGGAAAAATGTATCTACATACAGAGATATGAAACAAATGTAGCAAAATATTAATTATTAATGAATCTTAATGAATATAAAGGTATTATTTATAGTACTCATAATTTTCCTAAGAAGTTTGAAATTTATCAAACTATAATAATGGGAAAAATGACTAGATTTATCTGTCAATTTTTGCTTTATATTTATTAAAGCTACACTACTAGACATATACGAATTAAACATTGTTATATTTTCCTGTAAAATCACACCTATCATTTTGAAAAAATCTTTATCTATAGAAATAATGTTTACTCTATAAAGTCTTATGCTTTGGATAGGTCTCTCAAAAGCAGCATAATCTGGATTTTTAAATCCAGTCTGACAATCTTTTAACCAGAGTATTTAGATCATTTACATTTTGTTTAAAAAAAATTTGAGAGAGAGAGAGAGAGAATGCACACATGGGGGGAGGGACAGAGGGAGAGAGAAACTCAAACAGACTCTGCACTGAGCGTGGAGCCTGATGTACACTCTCTAATGAATAAATACATACATACATAAATTTATGTGCATGTATCCTCTCTCTCAAATAAATAAATTCAGTGGGAGGGGCAGACTCCAAGCAAAGCGCAGAGCACAACTAGAGGCTTGATCTCAGAACCCTGAGATCACGACCTGAGGCTAAACCAAGAGTCGGATGCTTAACAGACTGTGCCACCAAGTCACCCCTAGATTTTGATGTGATTTACTGAAATATATTGATTTATATCTATTATCTTACTTTATACTTTTCCATCTGTTCTACCTGTTCTGTTTCTTTTCACCCTGGGAACTTTAAAATCTCAGACATCCTGATTTAATTGGTGTAGGATGAAGTCTGGGCATTGGGATTTTTAATGGTTCCCCAAGTACATGCATTGTATAGCCAAGGTTAAGAACTGGTTTTAGATTTTTCCTTCAAAATTTTAACAATTTATATAGATATATTTTCATTTTGCTGATTTGAAAATTTTACAGTTTCTATTCTGTTAGGAAAATGTATATTTAACTACTGGAAAACCTTAACCTTCTCCTAGACCACACGAAGGCTTCAGGATACTTAAATCTGTTACACACAACTGATGTTAGTCTTTCGGTGTATTCTGTTTGATAAATGCCTATATTTACCAATATATTTACCAGTTTTTTGGTTCTTCATTCCTTCTTTCACCTCAGGCTTTCCATCTCGGTTCATTTTCCTTCTGCCTGAAATACATCTTTAGATTTCTTTTAGTAAGTGTTTGTATTCCCATTCTTTCCTCTCCTTCTGCAACTCTAATAAGAGGTTAGACTTTCTCATCATTTTATCTTGTGTCTTTAAGCATTTTAATTCTATTTTTTGAATACTGTCTGTACATGGCATTATGGATAATTTCACTTACTCTGTCTCACCCAACTGAATAATTTCCTCTTCAATTCATGCTCTATACTGAGTTATTTTAATTATTTTATTATTTCTACAAGTTCTATTTTTTAATTTTAGCTTTGCAAAAGGCTAACAAGTCCTTAACATTTCTAATCCCTGTAGAAATTTTCAAGCAATTTTTTTTTTTTTTTTTTAAGAGAGGGAGGGAAGAAGGGGAGAGGGATAGAGAGAATTCTAAGCAGGCTCCATGCCCAGTGAAGAGCCCAACTTGGGGCTCCATCTCACAACCCTGAGACAATGACCTGAGCAGAGATCAAGAGTCAGATGCTTAACCAACTAAGCCACCCAGGTGCCCCTCTTTTCTTTTTTAAATATAGTTTATTTTATAAAAAACGTTATAAATTCTAGTATCTGAGGCCTTTCTAGATCTGTTCTTGCTATCTGCTGGCTTTAGATCACGGCACTTGGTTCCCATATATACTTATTTACTCTGAGTGGTTTACTTTTCGTCAGGTAACCAGGGATACCACCAGTGTAGGACCACTTTATCTAAATAAATTCAGGGTCTGAATTTTTTTGAACAAGGCTGGTGATGTAAATTTGGACTATGAGTGTGCTTGGGATGTCCTGTAGTTTCAACTTGTCAGGGTCTGTCATGCTCTGGGTGAATGAGGTAGATTTACTCTGGTTCATTCTTAAACTGAGAAAGCAGTTCTTTGGAACTTCAACTCTGTAACAGTGGAATATGAAAACCAGAGTTCAAGTTTGCCACTTTGGATTCTGCTTTCTGTTCTGGGTTCCTGCCAGAATTTGCATTATGGCCTTATCAGTTCTTTGATTTTTTTAATACTTTAAAAAAAATTAACATATAATGTATTATTTGTGTCAGGGGTACAGGTCTGTGATTTATCAGACTTATCTAATACCCAGCGCTCACCACAACACATACCCTCCCCAGTGTCCATCACCGAGCCACCCCATCCCCCTACCCCCTCCCCTCCAGCAACCCTCAGTTTGTTTCCTAAGAGTAAGAGTCTCTTATGGTTTGTCTCCCTCTCTGATTTCGTCTTGTTTCATTTTTCCTCTCTTCCCCTATGATCCTCTGCCTTGTTTCTTAAATTCCGCGTTATCAGTGAGATTATACGATAATTGCCTTTCTCTGACTGACTTACTTCACTTAGTATACCTTCTAGTTCCATCCATGTTGTTGCAAATGACAAGATTTCATTTTTGATGGCTGTGTAACATTCCATTGTATATATCTATAACACAACTCCTCTATCCATTCATTTGTCAATGGACATCTGGCTCTTTCCATAGTTTGGCGATTATGGACATTGCTGCTATAAACATAGGGGTGCAGGTGCCCCTTTGGATCACATTTGTATCTTTGGGGTAAATACCCAGTATGCAATTGCTGGGTAGGGTATCTCTATTTTCCACTTTTTGAGGAACCTCCATACTGTTTTCCAGAGTGGCTGCACCAGCTTGCTTCCCATGAACAGTGTAGGAGAGTTCCCCCTTTCTCCCCATCCTCGCCAACATCTTTCGTTGCCTGCCTGGTTAATTTTAGCCATTCTGACTGGTGTGAGGTGGTATCTCATTGAGGTTTTGATTTGGATTTCCCTGATGCTGAGCGATGCTGAGAACTTTTTCATGTATCTGTTGGCCATTTGGATGTCTTCTTTGCAGAAGTGTCTGTTCATGTCTTCTGTCCATTTCTTGATTGGGTTATCTGTTCTTTGGGTGCTGAGTTTGGTAAGTTTTTTATACATTTTGGATACTAGCCCTTTATCTGATATGCCATTTGCAAATATCTTCTCCCATTCTGTAGGTTGTCTTTTGGTTTTGTTGACTGTTTCCTTTGCTGTGCAAAAGCTTTTGGTCGTGATGAAGTCCCAATAGTTCATTTTTGCCCTTGCTTCCCTTGCCTTTGGCGATGTTTCTAGGAAGCAGTGCTGCGGCTGAGGTCGAAGAGGTTGCTGCCTGTGTTCTCCTCAAGGATTTTGATGGATTCCTGTCTCACACTGAGGTCTTTCAACCATTTTGAGTCTATTTTTGTGTGTGGTGGAAGGAAATGGTCCAGTTTCATTCTTCTGCATGTGGCTGTCCAATTTTCCCAACACCATTTGTTGAAGAGACTGTCTTTTTTCCATTGGAAATTCTTGCCTCCTTTGTTGAAGATTAGTTGACCATAGAGTTGAGGGTCTGTTTCTGGGTTCTCTATTCTGTTCCATTAATCTAGATGTCTTTTTTTGTGCTAGTACCATACTGCCTTGATGATTATAGCTTTGTAATAGAGCTTACAGTCCAGAATTGTGATGCCACCAGCTTTGCTTTTCTTCTTCAACCTTCCTCTGGCTATTCGAGGTCTTTTCTGGTTCCATACAAATTTTAGGATTATTTGTTCCAGTTCTGTGAAAAAAACTGATGGTATTTTAATAGGGATTGCACTGAATGTGTAGACTGCTCTAGGGAGCATAGATATTTTCACAATATTTGTTCTTCCAATCCACGAGCATGGAACGTTTTTTCCATTTCTTTGTGTCTTCCTCAATTTCTTTCATGAGTGTTCCATAGTTTTCTGATTACAGATCCTTTGCCTCACTGGTTAGATTTATTCCTAGGTATCTTATGGTTTTGGGTGCAATTGTAAATGGGATTGACTCCTTAATTTCTCTTTCTTCTGTCTCATTGTTAGTGTATAGAAATGCAACTGACTTCTGTGCATTGATTTTATATCCTTCCACTTTACTGAATTCCTGTATGAATTCTAGCAATTTTGGGGGGAGCCTTTTGGGTTATCCACATAAAGTATCATGTCATCTGCAAAGAGTGAGAGTTTGACTTCTTTGCCGATTTGGATGCCTTTTATTTCTTTTTGTTGTCTGACTGCTGTGGCTAGGACTTCTAATACTATGTTGAATAGCAGTGGTGATAGTGGACATCCCTGCCGTGTTCCTGACCTTAGGGGAAAAGTTCTCAGTTTTTCCCCACTGAGAATGATATTCGCTGTGGGTTTTTCATAGATGGCTTTTATGATATTAAGGTATGTGCCCTCTATCCCTACACTGTGGAGAGTTTTAATCAAGAAAGGATGCTGTACTTTGTCAAATGCTTTTTCTGCATCTATTGAGAGGATCAAATGGTTCTTGTCCTTTCTTTTATTTATGAAGTGTATCACATTGATTGATTTGCAGATGTTGAACCAACCCTGCAGCCCAGGAATAAATCCCACTTGGTGGTGAATAATCCTTTAAATGTACTGTTGGATCCCACTGGCTAGTATTTTGGTGAGAATTTCTGCATCCATGTTCATCAGGGATATTATTCTGTAATTCTTTTTGGTGGGGTGTTTGGTTTTGTGATCAAGGTAATGGTGGCCTCATAAAATGAGTTTGGAAGTTTTCCTTCCACTTCTATTTTTTGCAACAGCTTCAGAAGAATAGGTATTAATTCTTTTATAAATGGTTGGTAGAATTCCCCTGGGAAGCCATCTGGCCCTGGGCTCTTGCTTGTTGGGAGATACTTGATGACTGCTTCAATTTCCTTGCTGGTTATGGGTCTATTCAGGTTTTCTATTTCTTCCCTGGTTCAGTTGTGGTAGTTCATAAGTCTCTAGGAATGCATCCATTTCTTCCAGATTGTCTACTTTGTTGGCATATAGTTGCTCATAAAATGTTCTTATAATTGTTTGTATTTCTTCAGTGTTGGTTGTGATCTCTCCTCTTTCATTCATGATTTTATTTGGGTCCTTTCTCTTTTCTTTTTGATAAGTCTGGCCAGGGGTTTATCAGTCTTACTAATTCTTTCAAAGAACCAGCTCCTAGTTTCGTTGATCTGTTCTACTGTTCTTTTGGTTTCTCTTTCATTGATTCCTGCTCTGATCATTATTATTTCTCTTCTCCTGCTGGGTTTAGGCTTTATTTGCTGTTCTTTCTCCAGCTCCTTTAGGTGTAGGTTTAGGTTGTGTATTTGAGACCTTTCTTGTTTCTTGAGAAAGGCTTGTGTTGCTATATACTTTCCTCTTAGTACCGCCTTTGCTGCATCCCAAAGGTTTTGAACAGCAGTGTTTTCATTTTAATTTGTTTCCATGACAATTTTTTAAATTCTTCTTTAATTTCCTGATTGACCCATTCATTCTTTAGTAGGATGCTCTTTAGCCTCCATGTATTTGAGTTCTTTCTCACTTTCCTCTTGTGATTGAGTTCCAGTTTCAAAGCACTGTGGTCCGAAACTATGCAAGGAATGATCCCAATCTTTTGGTACTGCTTGAGACCTGATTTGTGACCCAGTATGTGATCTATTCTGGAGAATGTTCCATGGGCACTTGAGAAGAATGTGTATTCTGTTGCTTTGGGATAGAATGTTCTGAATACATCTGTGAAGTCCATCTGGTGAAGTGTGTCATTCAAAGCCCTTATTTCCTTGTTGATATTCTGCTTAGATGATCTGTCCATTGCAGTGAGTGGGGTGTTAAAGTTCCCTACTATTATTGTATTATTGTCGGTGTGTTTCTTTGATTTTGTTATTAATTGGCTTATATAATTGGCTGCTCCCATTTTAGGGGCATAAATATTTACAATTGTTAGATCTTCTTGTTGGATAGACCCTTTAATTATGATATAGTGTCCTCCCTCATCTCTTATTACAGTCTTTGGTTTAAAATCTAATATAAGGATTGCCACTCCAGCTTTCTTTTGACGTCCACTGACGTGATAAATGGTTTTCCACCCTCTCACTGTCAATCTGGAGGTGTCTTTGGGTCTAAAATGAGTCTCTTGCAGACAGCATATTGATGGGTCTTGCTTTTTTATCCAATCTGATACCCTGTGTCTTTTGATTGGAGCATTTAGTCCATTTACATTCAGGGTAACTACTGAAAGATATGAATTTAGTGCCATTGTATTGCCTGTAAGGTGACAGTTACTGTATATTGTCTGTGTTCCTTTCTGGTCTATGTTACTTTTGGACTCTCTCTTTGCTTAGAGGACCTCTTTCAATATTTCTTGTAGGGGTGGTCTGGTGATCACAAATTCTTTTAGTTTCTGTTTGTCCTGGAAGCTTTTTATCACTCCTCCTATTTTGAATGATATCCTAATGGGATAAAGTATTCTTGGCTGCATATTTTTCTCGTTTAGTGCTCTGAATACATCATGCCCAGTCCTCTCTGGCCTGCCAGGTCTCCGTGGATAGGTCTGCTGCCAATCTAATGTTTCTACCATTGTAGGTTACAGACCTCTTGTCCCGAGCTGCTTGCAGGATTTTTTCGTTGTCTCTAAGATTTGTAAGTTTTACTATTAGATGTCAGGGTGTTGATCTATTTTTATTGATTTTTTTTTTTTTTAAAGATTTTATTTATTTATTCATGAGAGACAGAGAGAGAGAGGCAGAGGGAGAAGCAGGCTCCCAAGGAGCAGGGAGCCCGATGTGGGACTCGATCCCAGGACCCTGGGATCATGACCCGAGCCGAAGGCAGATGCTCAACCATCTGAGCCACCCAGGTGCCCCTATTTTTATTGATTTTGAGGGGGGTTCTCTGTGCCTCCTGGATTTTGATGCCTGTTTCCTTCCCCAAATTAGGGAAGTTCTCTGCTATAATTTGCTCCAATATACCTTCTGCCCCTCTCTCTCTTTCTTCTTCTTCTGGGATCCCAATTATTCTAATATTGTTTCGTCTTATGGTATCACTTATCTCTCGAATTCTGCCTTCATGATCCAGTAGTTGTTTATCTCTCTTTTTCTCAGCTTCTTTATTTTCCATCATTTGGTCTTCTATCTCACTGATTCTTTCTTCTGACTCATTTATCCTAGCAGTTAGAACCTCCATTTTTTATTGCATCTCATTAACAGCCTTTTTGATTTTGACTTGGTTAGATTTTAGTTCTTTTATTTCTCCAGAAAGGGATTCTCTGTGTCTTCTATGCTTCTATGCTTCTATGCTTTTTTCAAGCCCAGCTAGTATCTTTATAATTGTTATTCTGAGCCACCCAGGCACCCCAGCCATACTCTAGTTTAACTTTTAAAGTAGAATATAAGAACTGAAAAAATTAACTTAGTATAAGTGGTTGGCATAAAATCAGTTTGTGAGAGCCAATGATTATAAAAAGATATTTAAATGAACACAAGTAGTATTTTATTATTGTTAACAGCTATGAAAATACTATAGGGGTGCCTGGGTGGCTCAGTCGTTAAGCGTCTGCCTTCGGCTCGGGTCATGATCCCAGGGTCCTGGGATCGAGCCCCGCATCGGGCTCCCTGCTCTGCGGGAGGCCTGCTTCTCCCTCTCCCACTCCCCCTGCTTGTGTTCCCTCTCTTGCTGTGTCTCTCTCTGTCAAATAAATAAATAAAATCTTTAAAAAAAAAAAAAAAAGAAAATACTATAAAATGTGAAATCAGGTGTGCTAAATGCAAAAGCAGGCTCTGAATAATCTCTTAAATGACTAAAGTTTCTTCATCAAAAAAAGTCTAGAGAGCCAACCTCAGTGATCTTAACTGACAGACTTATATGTTACTATATACAATACATATAACATGGCAACTTTAGAGTCAACTGTTCATTAAAAAATTAAAAACTGGGGTGCCTGGGTGGCTCAGTCATTAAGCATCTGCTATGGGATCACTAATGGTCTAAAATAAATCAATCTTATACCAAATGAACCACTCTCCCTCACTGCAGCTGAAGGATCTGGAAATTCCAGTATCTTGGCATTCAAACCATATTTTGGAGTACCTTTTACTCACAGAATATAAAAAACAAACAAAATTTTGCCAGATCATATGTTCTAGTTTTTGATGTGGAAATATGGGGGCTGTCAACCTAAAAGCTCAAGTTTTAAAGTCAGAAATAAGATTAAATTTTGGAAGGCAATTTTAAAAAGTTTGTATTAGAAAGCCATAATCATATATAGTGAAGACTATTTACTATTAGTTTAGAAGTCATTTGAAATTACTTATCTAAATAGATTTCAAATCTTTCACAAAAAAATCCAAGGACCTTTAGTATCATTTAAAAAATAGCTTTAAATGTGTACATATCTAAAATATGACAAACATTTAATGAATATCTATTGTACCTATCTGTGTTCGGTTAGGAGCGTGCTACAACAAGTTGAGTAAGAGTCCTGACACCCAAGGAATTCAGTGCAATGGAGAAGATACACATGCAAATATGTGACATGAATAGAATGCAATAACTGCATTCTAGAGGAGCGTACAAAATGTTACAGGAGTAAAAGAACACTGGTGGAAGACATATAGATGACCAACAGATACATGCAAAGATGCTCAACATCACTTATCAGGAAAATGCATATCAAAACTATAAGGAGGGGCACCTGGGTGGCTCAGTTGCTTAAACGACTGCCTTCAGCTCAGGTCATGATCCCAGGGTCCTGGGGTTGAGCCCCACATCGGGCTCCCTGCTCAGTGGGAAGCCTGCTTCTCCCTCTCCCACTCCCCCTGCTTGTGTTCCCTCTCTGTCTCTGTCAAATAAATAAATCTTAAAAAAAAAAAAAAAGAAAACTACCAGGAGGTGTCACCTCATACCTGTCAGAATGCCTAAAATAAACACAAAAAAACAAGTTTTGGAGAGGATGTGGAGAAAAAGGAACCCTTGTCACTGTTGGTGGGAATGCAAACTGATATAACCACTGTAGAAAATAGTATGGAGGTTCCGAAAAGATTAAAAAGTAGAACTACCATACAATCCAATAATTCCACTACTAGGTATTTACCCAAAGAATATGACAACCCAATTTAAAAAGACATATGCACCCCTATGTTTAATGCAACATTATTTACAATAGCCAAGATATGAAAGCAACCGAAGTGCCCATAATAGAGGAATGCATAAAGAAGATGTGCTTTATAGAGAATGCAATATTACTCAGGTATAAAAAAAAAGAATGAAATATTGCCATTTATGACAATATGGATGAATCTAGAGAGTATAATGCTAAGCGAAATAAGTCAGGGAAAGTCAAATAACCATATGATTTCACTCATTTTAAGAAACAAAACAAATGAACAATGAAAAAAGAGAAACCTACAGATTCTTAACTATAAACAAGCTGATGGTTACCAGAGGGGAGGTGGATGGGAAGATGGGTGAAACAGGTGAAGGAAACTAAGAGTATACATCATGATGAGCACTGAGTAATGTACAGAATTGTTGAATCACTATATTATACACCTGAAACTAATATAATACTGTATGTTAACTATACCTGAATTAAAAGTAAAAAAAAAAAAAACAAAAAAAACCGTATCAAAAGTCTGATACAATAAAAAAGGCTCTGCAGACAGATAATCAACAGAATTCCATCTTTACTCATACTTTACTAACAAGTGGCCTTAAAAATTTTAGTTATTTTTTTTGCATCTCAGTTCCCTCATCAATAAAACAAAAGGTTGGAGAAGATGACCTCCAAAGGCCATTCTGAATTTCAGATCAGTTTTTTTTTTTTAAAAGATTTTATTTATTTATTTGAGAGAGAGAGAGCTCATGAGGGGGGGAGGGTCAGAGGGAGAAGCAGACTCTCTGTTGAGCAGGGAGCCCGATGTGGGACTCGATCCCGGGACTCCAGGATCATGACCTGAGCCAAAGGCAGTTGCTTAACCAACTGAGCCACCCAGGCGCCCTCAGATCAGTTCTTTAGAGAATAAAATAGCACTCCTTTGCCTGATTCAAATTTGTCCTTATCAATTTCCAGCTGGAAATACTTAAATTAACAAAAATTAAGACTTCTTAGGAAAAAAATTACAACCTACTGTATTTAAGGGCCAAATTTTATAAACACCTCTCAGATTATATATCTAATAGCAGCAGAGCTCTAACGGGCTCCCTTTTCCATATGCCATATATAGGATATAAAGTTGCATAACTATGGCACTGTGAGATCCAAATATAATAAACCAAAGGTTGCCTCTGCTTCAAGATGGAGACAGAATAGAAGGAGACTCTGTCACTGGGGAAGGAGGGGCCACGATGCTCTCTACCAGTAGTTCTTTATCTTTTTGGGTTAGAGACTCCTCTGAGCATCTGAAGAAATCTATGGCTCTCTCCACCACTACAAACAATGCACATATGACACACAAATCACATTTTGATACAATTCGGAGTGGTTCACAGACTCCCACTTGCATCATCTGAATTTCCATGCATAGGCAGTGATGATGAAGACAAGGGTTTACAGAATCATTGTCTTGATCTGCTTTAGTTTAGCTGCAAGAACAGAAAACCACTAAACTAGCTTAAGCAAAATGAGGATTTATTTTAAATATGTAAGAATTCAATTTTAAGAAGCACAGGTGGTCTTCATGAGAACGGAGAAGTTACTAGGCAGAAACTTTTCTGTCTCCCTCCCTTTCAGAAAGCTGCTTCAGTTGCCTACAAAAAAATTTCTGGACTCCAATGACTAGAGTAGACACAGCCCTGTATCCCTGGATATTATTAAAGTATAATAAGTTATTACTTCAGTTTAGAGTACTTAGTATTTACATATAGCCAAAATACAAACTAGGAATATTAAGTGACCCCATCAAATTAATCACAAATATTAATATTTGTGATCCCATCTCTGAATTCATGTTTAGCATTGTTAGGATATGCTCCTTAAATTCCCTTCCAAGACACCTCTTACCCTCAGATGGCTCTTCTCAGGTTACACCTTCCATACTCTTCACATAGCAATCTATGACCCATCACAGCCATGTAATTTTCTGAAACATCTCTACAAAATTAACACCAAATTCAACCACAACAGACAATTTACCAAAATTAAGAATGTTCAAAAGGAATGTGGTGTAGGTATGGTAACATTATTAAATAGTTTTAATAAATTTTGTGGTATATGACAGTACTGTAGAAATATGCTTATGTTCTCTGGATAGTACTCCGGAGGTATTTGGACACATTTTTCTAAATGTACTGTATATAAAGCTATTTTTTCCACATGCAAAATGTGATTGTGGATAGACTGAGCAATTAAAAAAATATCTATTATCATACCTTAAGAGAAACACAACAAAAAGGAATTGCTGCATTTATTAATGATGGTAAGGCAAATATGTGGAAAAATTAGCTTGTTCTAGTAAGAAAAATCTATATAAACAGGTCAAGAGGTTATTAGGAAGCAAATGACTTACTGAAGGACAACTTTTTCAACAAGTGAAATACTGTTAGACTGGTTTCTATTTTCAGCATATCTATATTACCTCTCCTCATTTACATTCTGTCAGGTGATAAAACACACTTAGAAAACATAATTTGGTGGGGCGCCTGGGTGGCTCAGTTGGTTAAATATCCGACTCTTGGTTTCAGCTCAGGTCTTGATCTCATGGTTGTGGGATCGAGCCCTATCAGGCTCTATGCTGAGCGTGGAGTTGGCTTAAGATTCCTTCTCCCTTCCCCTCTGCTCCTCCCCCAACTCACTTACACTCTCTCTCTCAAAAAAATTAAAAAATAAAATCTATTAAAAAAAAACACAAAAAAACAAAATTTGGCTAAAAAATTTATCCTTTATGCTTCCTTTATATCTAAATGCCTCTTTCAAATGTTCATTTACATTCCTCAGTAAATTTTCATTTTTTGGTTCTTTATAAAAATTCATACAGGGAATCTTAAAATTTCATTATTAGAAAACATTCTTAAAACTCAAGAATTCATCATAGTGTAACTTCATTTGATAGTTCTTCATTCTTTACACAATAGAAGTGTTAAGAAAAACCCTTATTATATGCAGAAATGTATAGCTTGTTCAAATAACCTTCTATTTAAATTTCCTATGTTGTTTTTTATTCAATCTGTCTTTGTTCTCTTTTCCAAAAGCAGTTATAAGATCATATTTCTCTACTCTTTTCCCCTCAATTCCCACCCTGCTTGGTTAAATAGTTTAATAAGGAAATACAGGATTTTATTTCCTACATAATTTTCTCTCTGGCATGCTGCCAGTGTCAACAATAGCATCTTAAATTTCTCAAGATATATTGAGAGAGAGATGTATACTCTATGCATAATTTCTTACTCATTACATAAGAGAAGCTGGTCAGATTTACCCAAGTGTATAGTTTACAACAGTGGTTTTCTTCAAAGTGTTTTCTACAGAGCTGTAGGTATTTTCTAGAGTCCAATCAAGGGCCAACAAAGGCAGACATGGGAGATACTGAGAGGCTACAACTTCTATACCCTTTGACCAGACCATAATCTGTTTCTTCTAAAAAAAAAAAAAAGTTTCTATGGTTAAAATGGTCGAAATCAATGCTGTAGGCCTTATTTATTAACCCTGCTGGTTTGAAGTAGGGGAAAGGAAAAAATAGGTTTCTCTCTCATATCTTTTTGAGGGAAAAACACAAGATGAAAATACATTTTTAGAGTCAATGTATAAATAGCATTATCACTTCTTGAATCCATGAGTCAAATATACATGAGAGAATTTTCTAAAGCCAACTTTTAGAGCTTATAGATGACAAGTAGGTAAAAATTACTAGATACTGTGGATCCCATAAGAACCATTAATTCCAACTGTCCTTTGTCTCAATCATTTCTTCAAGAAATAGCAGAAAAATAGGTAAAATAAACAGCTTCTAACTCTGATCAAGATTATCATTTATTTAGCAACACATTCTCATCACCACAAAGAATGTACAGGAGGGAGATGAGGTGTGGTGAGTAATGGTTATGATTATATATATATTATATATATTAATTGTATTATATATGTAATATATAATAATTATGATCTAAATAATCTGCACTAAGTAGATGAAGTCAAGTTTTAACAAGGGAAGAGAAGACAAGCGTTGCTGGCTACCCAAGTAGATTTCATGAAACAGTCTTATAACATGCACCTTTGTCAATATATTAGTGAGTGTAGGAAATATATTCTCTTTTTAAAGAACTATAGAAACTTAACTATATAATTAACTCTATAACAAAGAAACTCAATTTTTTTAGTTCAGTGTTTTCCCAAATTTATTCTGCTGACAAACTGCCTTTTCAATTATTACCTATTTTACAGAACTTCTCTGGGAAACTTTAGAGATTGGAGATAGGAAAACAGAATTTTCAAGAGAATGGCATGGAGATCTAGTTTCTAAGCAAAACATCTGAAAAAAACTGAACAGATAACCCAGAAACTCCATATACAGAGGTCAGAGAGGGGTATAAAGAATTAAGTGAAAAGATCTCAGCCATGTTTTCACAGGAATACCAAGATTCTTGCTCTTACTGACAACCTTCTTTGTGTTGCCATCATGGTGATCATCGTAAGCATATAACAATGGCCACTACTCATCAGTGAAGTTCTTATGAGTAGGTATATTTAGATATAAATGGGAAAATGATGTAAAGGAATGAGGGAAATGCTAAAAGTAACTAAAACTAAATAATACTAATCCACACTAGCAATCAAAAAAACAAACAAAAATATACACCTAAAGTTGCAGACTGTAAAAATTATAAAAATATTTTGTTCTTACTGAGGTCAAAGTGAAGTTTATATACATGACTGTCACACTAATGACAATGGAAAATGATAAAATTCCTGAGCTGTGCTGATCCATATGGTGTCTTTGTGATTTACAGAAAAGATAACCTTCCTTCAAATAAAAAAAAAATTAAGATAGTATATTACTGCGCAAATTAATTGAATGCAGCCTGGCTCTGCCCAGAGAGGCTTTCCAGAGCCCAAGAGAAGCAACCAGGCTGTGCAGATATGTGCAAGCACACCCCACACTGTGAAGTGCACACACTTCTAGCGACCCATTATAACCTCTACGGCACCTTCAGTGAGATGAGCTTGTCAGTGTCAGAGTGGTAGCTGAGCAAACACTGGGCCTCCAGACAGCAAGCAGGAGAGAGCGGTAACCCCTGGGATGCCTGGTATGGGTGGGATAAAACAGGCAATGTTATGTGTGAGGGTATTATTTTATGAATAATAGTGTTCTCTTTTGCTGCTCCAAGCTAAGACAGGAGGTAACAACACCACCCACTCTCACTTAATTTAGTGTATATGCAAACCATGTGAATGACTCCCTCCTGCGATGTGATGTGTTTTTATAGTGCACAACCTGAATATTACTTGTAGCAACCTTTTATAACTTTTTGTAAAACAAAACGGAAATATTTAGCAAGAACACTGAAATATTCATCTTTTAACTTGTACTATTATCACTATAAATTTTACGGACAACATGACAGAAGATATCAAACATGAATTTGATGAATTAAAATACAACTATTAAATACAAACACCATAGCAGACACCTATGTTTACCCAGCCAGTGAAAATAGAATAGACATACATATATACTTTGAGAGCACCAATGTAAAAACATACATGCAAATGAAAGGTACAGTAATTCTGAGATGGTGCTATCATTAAAGAATGTTTTTTAAATGTCTATAATGACTTTTTTTGAAGTCTGAAGTTCCCATTCTTAAATGTTTAAATATCCCAACTGTAATACTTACATTAATTTGTTTAAAAATCCCAGTGACAGCAAAGATAAATTTTTCATGAGATATTAATAATCATGAATTTAAAATTAATGAGGCTTTATTATATGTCAGAGATTTACTTCTGAAAGCCCATATACTTAATGAAACATTCATAAGTATTTTCTTTGAGTGTTAACAATTAAGGCTATTTGTAAAGGACACCCACTACAGTGTTCCTAAAAGTAGAGAAAATATAAAAACCATCTGTCAGTATAGGAAGCCAATAACAGAACTTCTATTTATCTGTGATTTTTATTTCTATATTAAGAAATTAAGCTTTACTGGTACATGAATTGACACTGACATTCTGTGATGGTTATTTTTATGTGTTATATTGACTAGGCGACAGTAACCAGGTATTTGGTCAAACACCAGTCTAGATGTCATTGTGAAGGTATTTTTAAAGATGAGATTAACATTTAAATTGGCAGACTGAGTAAAGCAAATTACCCTCTATCATGTAAATTGCAGGCCTTAATAGAAAAAGACGGAGGTTATCTGAGGAAGAGGAAATTCTGCCTCCAGACTGCCTGTAGATGCAAGATGCAACATCACCTCTTGCCTGGTCTCCAGCCTCCCAGCCTACCCTGTAGACTTTGGACTTGCCAGCCGCCACAATCATGGGAGCCATTTCCTTAAAATAAATTCTGTCTCTATCTATATACATACTCACACAGACTGTTCCTTTGGAGAACTCTAATACACAGCCCACAGAGTCTCTGTGTTTAGTGATCAAGCTTCCTATTGTTGTGTAGGGTTACTTGGGGGATGAGGAGGAGTTCCAAAACATGGAGGAATGACATTGGTATATCACTACTATTTGTTCACTAGCAGCAAAGCATACATCCTGAGTTTCCTTGCTCCCAGGTGAGTGAATAGATAGACTGAATTACTAGTTTTAAACTAAGCCTCATGAAAGAATAGCTTATTAAGATTCCTGGCAAAGAAACTCAAGATTGAAGATAATGGAGAAATGCAAATACAATGGAATTACAAAAAAAAAAAAATCCCAACAGATCTGACATTTCTATTCCTAGTAAAAACATTTTTTAGCTATACTAAAGCAAAAAATGACTATATCAGATCTGGCAAAAGTCGGAAAAATTCAGGATTATAATGTTAACTGACATGCAGATTTATACTCAATAATGATCTTGTCCTAAGTGACTGTGTCTTAAGATATCACTTAACATGACAGGGAAGCTATTATAATTAATAAGGTATTTCTAAATACTGTTTATTTCAACTATTTCATCTTATTATTTATGACAAACAACTTACTGACAACCTACACTTCAGTACTTTTTAAAAAAATTTTTTATTTAAATTCAATTAATTAACATATATGTATTATTTGTTTCAGGGGTACAGGTCTGTGACTCCTCAGTCTTATCTAATACCCAGTGCTCATTACAACACATACCCTCCCCAATGTCCATCACCCAGTTACCCCATCCCTCCACTCCTCTCCCCTCCAGCAACTCTCAGTTTGTTTCCTACGATTAAGAGCCTCTTATGATTTGTCTCCCCCTCTGATTTCATCATTTCATTTTTTCCTCTCTTCCCCTATGATCCTCTGCCTTGTTTCTTAAATTCCGCATATCAGTGAGATCATATAATTGTCTTTCTCTGATTGACATATTTTGCTTGGCATAATACCCTCTAGTTATATTCATGTTGTTGCAAATGGCAAGGTTTCATTTTTTGATGGCTGTGTAATATTCCATTGTGTATATATCCACCACATCTTCTTTATCACTTCAGTACTTTTTAACAACTCACAATTTTGTGATTCTTTAAGAGCAAAGATCTAGTGCTTGAGTGAGAATGTATTTTTTTTGTAATGGAAATTTTTTTTTTTTAAGATTTATTGATTTAATTTTAGAAAGAGAGCATGCACATGTGAGCACGTGGAACAGGGAGAGGGGCAGAAGGAGAAGGAGAGGGAGAGAATCTCAAGCAGACTCCCTGCTGAGCATGGAGCCCAACTCAGGGCTTGATCTCATAACCCTGAGATCATGACCTGAGCCGAAATTAAGAGTTGCACGCTTAACCTGCTGAGTTACCCAGGTGCCCCTGTAATGGAAATCTTTTAAGAGTTGTTACAGACTACCTGTCTTCTTAAAAAATGACTTAGTGAACACTATCTTTTCTTGACAATAGGGTCATTCATCATAATCATTAATAATTTCCATAGATGTATAAGACTGTCCCTACAATAAATATGCCTACGTTTCTGGAGTCATTTGTCGCTTTTTACTTGGTCTTTTCTCTTTCACATTGTGTAGTTATACATTTGACCCTTCTGTCTTCTTATTTAAAGTCTCTAATCTGTTATGCTTTGAAAAATTCTCCCCTTCCCTTTTTGTTTCTTCCTCTTCACTGTTGTGTATGAGGCCCTAGTTCCCTAGCAATTACTTGAACTGATCTCATCTTTATTCAAGATGTTTAAATACAAGTTGGCTGAAACTGGATATACTGTTTTATATTAACAAGGGTAAGAAGTCAAGTGGTACAGAGGTATTAGATCACCAGTGTATTCTGAAGACAGAAAGCGCCCCCCCAATCCCCTTTTTAAAACCTCAGTCTACTTCTAACATTTTAATTCTTTGTTTTTCTTCTTGGGATCACCTATAATCTGATGCATTTAGGGATCCATACTACTCTAAAATACTTTGGGCCAACATTATCTTATGCAATATTCAGAACTGAAAAAATATTCTAGGGATGAAAACAAAGGAAATGAAACACAGTACTGTTGAGCCCAGAGTAACATGGGGGTTAAAGTTGCCAACCCCCCTGCAAATTGAAAATCCACATACAACTTCGGATTCCCCCAAAACTTAATTACTAATAGCCTACTGTTGACCAGAAGCCTTACTGATAACATAGTTAACATGTATTTTGTATATGTATTATATACTGTATTCTTACAATAAAGTAAGCTAAAGAAAAGAAAATGTAATTAAGAAATTCATAAGAAAGAGCACATACATTTATAGTACTTTTTTTATTAAAAAAAATCTGCGGGCGCCTGGGTGGCTCAGATGGTTAAGCGTCTGCCTTCGGCTCAGGTCATGATCCCAGTGTCCTGGGATCGAGTCCCGCATCGGGCTCCCTGCTCCTTGGGAACCTGCTTCTCCCTCTGCCTCTCTCTCTCTCTCTCTGTCTCTCATGAATAAATAAATAAAATCTTTAAAAAAAAAAAAAATCTGCATGTAAGTGGACCGATGCAGTTCAAACTCATGTTGTTTAAGGGTCAACTGTATTATTAGTTCTCCATTTCTAACCTTCATTATCTATTTCAATTAAGTCATCTCTATGTTCTAAAGTCAGAGTTCTGTTAATCATGAGATTGGTACTATTGGAGAATTTTGCTTAAAATTAATTCTGCAGTCCCTTCTAACAGAGAATTCATTCATTCACTCCTTTACTAGGTTCCTTTATATGTAAGGCTACTGTGCTAGGCCCCAGAATTATAGCAGAGAATAAAACAGGTGCAGTATCTGTGCTCATGGAGTTTTATACACTAGGATAATGGTTTGTAAAATTACAGTGGTGAGGAAGATTATGATGCTCCTTGGGCCAGTAACTAAGTAAACAACTTAATGCTTTTAGAATTTTCCAATACTTTAAGTTCTCAACTACTATTCGGGCCTTAAGAAAACCTGACACAGATTGTGTCTCCAGACACAGGTTCTCTTGTGACTTTATGACAGAGTGGATTAATTTACTTGAATACTGTGAATTCTGTCAAATTACAGACTTTTTTCCACGTTTTGAAAATTGTTTCTACCTCTGAGAATATGTATTCAACCTAGAGTTAATCCAATCTTGGGAGAAACAGGCTTTTCCTCTTAAATGGTTCTTAAAGCAAATAAACATTGCCTAAAGGCTTAGAGATTGAATTAGGTAGACAATGTCATTCTGAAATACTTGACTACTCTATGCTTACATTTATAGCTTAAAAGTTTTGTGCTATGACCTCAATCACTGCTGCTTTAGATAAAAACGCATGTCTAAAAACGACTTCTTTAGAAAACTGAGGTGGGAAAGAATCCAAGGTTCTTTGACAACTTACATATTTCAAAGAAGGCTTCTACTTGAAGTTATATTTTATCTGTTAAGTTCTTAAGGCCATGTTCTTAATTTTAAAACATTCTCTAGAAGTAAAGCAATTATCCCCCAACATTCTATATTAGATTATTCAACAGTTTTCGTTTTTTTTTTAATTTATTCAAATATATACTGTGTATTTATGTGCCAAGTATTCCATGGGTGTCAGTGATAAACAAGCCAAAGTTATTATCCTTAAATTTACACAGCCAGAATATAATTTAGTAATTGCTATATAATTAAAATGTATTATGAATTATTTTCACGTCTTTCTATAACTGACAACTTTAGAATGGGAAATATACCCAATAAAATAAAAATATATAGTACTACATGAAGAATACTACTTCAAAAAAAATCAGAAATAATATGATTTGAGGAATGAAGTATTCATTTTGGCCTCCATGCAGTTACCTAGTATGATGAATTTGGCTACTGTCAGTATAATAAGAATAAACTTAGTACATAATGTGTTATTAAATTTGGTGCAGGGAAACCATTTCGGAATTCTGTTCAACACTGTGGCTAATCTAAAGAAGCCAGCTCTGACTTTGGCAGATCCAAAGGCAAATTAGTCTCCTAGGGCCAACTGAAGCACGGAGAATGGAGAGAGCCAGAGACGGAAGGGAATGAGATCCAGTGGTCGACCACCTGTGGCTACAACAGCTGCTGCCTGGTGAAACAGAAGAGGTCAGGTAAGGAGTAGGCTGAAACTCAAGAAGGCGGCTCTTTGCTGATTAGAGTTTCAGCTCCAATTGTATCTCTTTAAATAGCAGCTTCCCCATAAACTTCAAGGTAGAAAGTTCAGAAAGCCAAAAACACTAACCTTATTCTTTCCTCTAGGTCTCAAACAATAGATCCTGTCCAGGCCCGAGTACTAGATCTCAAAAGAGTTTTAAAATTCCCTTCTTTGTTTTACAATTAACAGCAATCTTCAAATTTATCCATACTTTCCCTCCACCTCCAAACCACGGCTTTCAAACGTTACAATTATACTTTACAAAAGAATGAGACTGTAAGCAAAGTAAGGAGACTGTTAAATAACACCAGGTGAAGGTATTTAAAAATGGGTTCATGTTTTCCCCTAAATATGCCATGGTCAATTAAACATAATTTATTGCACTGTCCAGTATTTCACGCAAATGACAGAAGAATTAAAATGCTAGTGACATGACAAGGAACTAAGTTATCAGTCTTAGCGAATTTTTAACTTCTAATTTTATACCCACTGGATATATAATTGAAAAGTTTAAATTAAACTGTTTATTTGATTTTATAATTATTAAAGAACAGGTATACTGGAAATATATTGTCACTAATTCTGTTAAAGCATGAGGTATAATTTAGAATTTTACTTTATTTTTTAGGGGAATGGGAATAAAAGACCTTTTATAACTATCCACCTTTTATATGAATTCATTGGACTCATTTAAATATTTTTCAGGAATTCTTCATGAATGAAAAAGAATTACATGTACACAGAGAGGTTATAGGTCTACAGGCATAATGCCACTTAGTACACTAGAGTCTAACTAAAATTAACTTGTTCCACATCTTTTTCTTTGCTACTGTAATATGATTTGCATGTATCAACACTTTTTTTGAGTAATACTCCTGGATGGATAAATTATAAAACAAGACATAATGATTCCCAAAAGCACAAGATCTTTTTTCCTATACTCAGAACTTTGTTTAAATTAAAATGCAAACAAGTCCATTAGTTTGACTACTCAGTATTATTAATATTTAAAAGGAAAACATGGAAAATAATGGCTTTGCTCTAGGAACACCTTACACTTGCAAACTACTGCATTTGCTATTAAGCAACCAAGAGTAACAAATACAGAAATATATAATTGAATAATTAAATGTAAACTAAGCCACCTAGTACTTTTACATATTTATCTTAGTATTATGCTATGTTTTTAAAAAAATCTTACATTTCTTTTTCTATTTTCCATTGTTACCTAGCACAGAGAGCTAGAAATAAATAGCATTCAGCAAATACTTTCTTGGATGACTGAAAATATACCTGCCCAGGTATTCTGATTGCTGAGGCCACATGATGCCTCACTCTACTGGTCACCAGTATTTCTGCCTTTTAATTATAGATTTTCAGACTGAATGTCTGTTTTCAATTCCATTAGTCTTTACCTTTTCTGTTCGCTTGCTCTTCTAAGCCATGAAAAAAATTACCCAGTTCTTACTGGTTGGGAGAAGTGAAGTCATCAGCTAAGTCATGATGTCTGTTTACTTATCTCTTTTGTCTGCTCTCTAAATCTATTCCTTCTTACTGTATATTTCTTTCTTTTATTTAAATTCAATTAGCCAATTTATAGTACATCATTATTTTCAATACTTTAGTGTTCAATGTAGTGTTCAAGACTATCAGTTTCATATAACACCCAGTGTTCATCACATCACATGCCCTCCTTATTGTATATTTCTATATAAGCTATGGTTATATTATCAGTTCCTTGTTTTATACGTAGGATCACGATATAGTTTATAGTCCAAACTTGGACACTTCTGAAAATAAAAGGAAACACTATTAACAAGCATAAAGCAGCACTGTACAAGACAAACCAGGGCATATGGTCACCTATTTATAATAGGCAGTATAACAAAATAAAAATTATAGTACAAATTGATGGTTAAGCATTCCACCAGGTTAAATTTGTCCTGTCTTTCCCTTTTAATAACGGAGTATGATTCTTCATTGTCTTGGTTAGACATATCCAACTATGTTCAGTATACTCTAGCATGAAATGTATCCAGATTTATCTAAAATCTCTGAAAATTGGTATTATAGGTATGGCATCACTAGTAAAAATCTGCACAGGACTATCCTTAATCATGACAGTTGCCACAGCAATATTTTGACACTTTCATAACAAAACGCTGTGATAAGGAATGAGTTACATTTATCAAAATGCAAGTAATTTAGAAAAAAAATGGCAAGACATAAGTAGCATCACTCTCCAATATCCCATATAAAATTAGTAAATGTTTTCTGAGGTTTAATACCAAGAAATCAAGTTATCCCAATTACCTAGGCAGGATAGCATGAACTAATGGAAAATCCATTCTCTGAGTATAGTAATTTTAAGAAATTAAAGAAAAAATTAAGGACCAGAAAGACCTATCTACAAATGATGGGAAGTAAGAGCAGAGCTTTTAGGTAAAGTACTTCTTTTGGAGAAGCACTAAATAGGAAGTTTTTTATTAAGAAAGTGATCCTCCTGGGCGCCTGGGTGGCTCAGTTGGTTAAGCGACTGCCTTTGGCTCAGGTCATGATCCTGGAGTCCCGGGATCGAGTCCCGCATCGGGCTCCCTGCTCGGCAGGGAGTCTGCTTCTCCCTCTGACCCTCTCATGCTCTATCTCATTCTCTCTCTCAAATAAATAAATAAAATCTTTAAAAAAAAAAAAAAAAAAAAAGTGATCCTCCTAAGGATAAGGAGGTGATGATTAAAGTTGTAGCACTAAAAACAGGATTTATTCTTCAACCCACCCAACTCTATACGTGTGTGTGTGTGTGTGCGTGTGCACACACACACACACACACGTATCTTCTCTTCCTTGGCTTTAGCCAAGTGCTACTCTCTTTTCCACTCCCTAATTTTGTTAATGCTGTTGTATTTGCATTAAAAATAAATTCAGTTAAATTCTTATTTCAGGGATTCAAGATAATAAAAAAATTTACTCTATAGATTTGGGTAGAACTGATCTGAATTTCCCCAAGGACTTATCCTATCTTAACCTTTCTACTCACTTCCACACTTAAGAGTATAAACTTCCAATGAACGATCCTCTTAATCTGTATCCTACTGTTGATTACCCTTGTGAACTCTTATGTTCACTGTAACTTCCTTTTCATTCCTGTTATACGTAAGCATTCCCTCAAGTTCCATAATTAATGTTTTTCTCTCTCCTCTTTTTACTCTACCATCTTTCTCCAGACTGATTGTGGTGATATTCTGTATATCCAGATAGTATCATGTCATTCTATCAATCAAAAAAAATCCCCAAATGTAGATGAGACTTCTATATCTATTTTCTGATTTTTGAATTCCTTTCTTACTTCAGACTCATTTTCAACAATATGCAAGATAATAATCAACATATGCTTGTTGAATTCATTATTTTAATGAGTACTTATTGGGGGCCTAATATGTGTTGACCCTATGCTAGGAGCTGAGTTACCCATAAAGCAACGTGGATGTTATCTTCACAGAAAGACAAACCATGAACAGAATCAGGGAAATACGATGTGTTAGAGGAGGGGTTTTCCAACTTTAGTCTCAGAATCCCTTTGTACTCTTAAAAATCACTGAAGACCCCAAAGAACTGTTGTTTATGTGGGTTGTATTTATTGATATTAACTGTATTGGAAATTATAGCTAAGGGGTGTATAGCTAAGGGGTGCCCGGCTGGCTCAGATGGTTGAGCTCCTGACTTTTGGTTTTAGCTAAGGGCATGATCTCATGGGTCCTGAGACTGAGCTCCATAACAGCCTCCAAGTTCAGTGGGGAGTCTCCTTGAAGATTCTCTCCCTCTGCCCCTCCCCCCACTCACAAGCACACTTGCATGCTCTCTAATTAATCTTTAAAAAAAAGAAATTATAGTCGAGAATTTTTAGATTTACTCATAAAAATAGCAACAATAAAATCATATATACATTAAAAAAACCCACTATTTTCCAAAAGTAGTGAGAAGAATCATTTACCCTTTTCCCCCCCTTTTTGCAAATTTCTGAAGTTTGGCTAAACAGAAATAGCTGGATAATCATCACGACATCATGGCTTTATTTTAGTATGCAGCAGAAGCACTTTTTGTTTACTTCACATCATATGGCATGTTAAAAAGACGATTGCTAAGGAGTTCAGTTTAATAAAATTTTATCTTTCACTGCTTCATCAATGACATTCTTAAGTGAAACTGGGCTTTTTTGAAAATTCTGAGGGCACGGTAAAGAACACAATGACTATTAACATATTTTGGTTCCACTGCTTAATTTGTGCTGAGATGCAAGCAATTTTATCCACCATTACTTTTGAACTATGAGTACAAATGACCACACAGTAAAAAAGGTAAATATCTTAACATGGAAATATTTTGAATTCACAGCTCTTCCCAAAGAGCCTCAGAGACTCCTAGAGATCCATGGACCACACTTTGAGATCTGCTGTGTTAGAGGAGTATGTTGTCCTTGTTAATGATACCAAGTCTAGGAGTAAAGGAAGTTCTTCCTGAGAAGGTTAATGTTTAAGACTGTGTGTAAGGATAAACAGCAAATCTTCAGGTGATGGGTCGTGAGAGAATGTTCTAGGCAGAAGGAGTAACACCAGGAAGGAGCTGGAACTCTACATGAATAAAAAGGAGATCAACATTATTGAGCTGTATAATTAAAAAGAAAAAGTACTGAGAAATGAGGGAGACAAAAGTCAATCATGGAGGATTTTTTATGTTATGTTAGCAGTTCGGATTTTGTCTCAAGGGAAAAGGGAAATCACTGAAAAATTTTAAGTGAGAGAGTTGGTATTATCAGGTTTGTGTTTCAGAAAAAGTTCTCAAGTTGTACTGTGGAGAATGGATTGGAGAAAAACTGGAAGCAGGAGACTACTGCAATAGCCCTTGTAAGAGATGAGAGTAGAGATAGGAGATAGACTGAAGCATACTGAGAACTTAGAACTGATAGTAAGACTTGGTGACTATCTATATGTTGGAAGTTAGATAGGGGAAGAGTTAAGAATAAATCTTAAAAGTTTCTGGCTTGGGCATACAGATAACATTTAATGAAACAGGGAAAATTGGAAGAAGAACAGATTTGGGTGGTTCATAGAGCAGGAAAGGGGAGAAAATTAGCTCAGTCATGATATCTCACAGGCACAAACAGAGATGTCTAATATGCTACTAGATATATGAAGTTCAGGTAAGAGATCTGAACAGATTTGGAATCACTGGCATACATGTGTTAACCAAAACTATGGGAATAAATTAAGCTGTCATGGGAGGATATGCAAAGGGTGAAGAGTAGAGAGCTCCAGGACCAGCATTTAAGAGAGAGAAAGGGAATGTATTGCTATTAGGAAGGCATAAGTAAATGGACTGATAAAAGGACACATTCTTACAGCACATGAATTAAGATGAAGACATTTTTTAAAGACAACACTGCAGTGATAAGGAGAAGTATATGGAAGAGGTTGATTGTTAATGACCACCAAATTACCATTAAGACTACTAAGATAGTACATAATGATAGCACATGCCTCTGACACTCCCACAAAATGAGTAATATTCATTGATACTTGTTTCGGGAAGGGTTTTAGGTGATTCATTAGAAAATAGTAATTTGCTAGTTAAAACAAAAAATGAAGACTTGCGGTTTCCTAAATTATCTTTCTATAATTTCCCATATAAGTCTCATTAGCTTTATATATTTTTATTAGATCAAATTTAATTCAATTCTAGTTACTAAAATAATAAACAATCTGGTGAATAAACGATGCTAAATGTTTAAATGTTCAATAGTTGAGTACACAGTACACAGAACTACATTAAGAATCTTATAAACTTAGGTTAACAGAAATAATTTTTTTTTTGAATGCTGTATGTTTTGTTTTTAAAGATTTATTTATTTATTTGACAGAGCGAGCAGGAGAGCACAAGCAGGGGATGAGGCAGAGGGAGAGGGAGAAGCAGGCTCCTGGCTGAGCAGGGAGCCCGATGTGGGGCTCAAACCCAGGACCCTGGGATCATGACCTAAGCCTAAGGCAGACACTTAACCAACTGAGCCACCCAGGTGCCCTGTGAATGCTGTGTTTTACTAAGGAAGCACGTTTACTTAAAGAATCTCTCCAGACAGAATTTCTTTTGGTAGAAAACATTTTGTAGTCACCATTTTACTTTATATGCAATCAGGTTACAGAATTCTAGATCATGGTATTGTCATGATGATTTGCCAATTGAGCTGTTATCCAAATTATGTTTTGAACCTATATAATCCTCACTACTTTCATTCTCAACATCTAGTACTTTGGGTGATTACCTGAAAACTCAGAGCTTTGGGGTTTTTACACATAGTTCTTCCCATTTTTTTTTTTTAAATAGCGATAAGCCTATACAGTATTATTTTATTTTTATAAAGAAAAGGAGACTTAGGAATGTTAGATATTTCCCCCAGGTTATTCTCTGAGCCAATGCTAAAATTGGGAAAGGAATTATCTTTCTTTTTAGAAAGGAGCAACTGATAAGCATGGATTATTTGCAGTCAGCTTTTTCATAATTTTCAATATACATATTTTAAACCAAGAAAATTTATGGAGGAAAACTTTATAATATGGAATTGGTAATATACATTGTTTCTATAGAAACAGCTTTAAAACATTATAATATACATGGCTTTAAATGGGACCTAATATTTTGATAATATTACTAAAATTCCAGATGTGTTATGTGTAATTGTAATTTACTCTATTAACATTTCAGTAAAATAAATGAAGAATTTTAGTTTCCGGTTCAAATTTGTATTTGTACATATACTTTGATTAATATGTAATACATTTCAAAGTAAAGGCAAAACGCTATTGAAAGCCACAACTGAAAAAATTTTTAATTTATTTACTGAATTATGTTCAAAAGACATTTAACTTCCTCCTTTACCACTGTAACACCTTTTACTTACTAGAATAACCTTCAATATTAAAAAGCCCAATAAAATAAAATCAATGAATGCTAAAATTGAATAGAAACTAAACTAAAACTTAAGGAAAAAAGAGAATATTAAAATGGTATTCAAAATCACTGTTACAAACTGAACCTCCAAACTGGCATTAATATGTCTAATTAGGTCTTCTTTAGTATTATATTCCCTCCGTCACAAACCTTATATGGCCAATATCTTACATTCTAAGGCAGAATGGAGATAAGGCCTATCATAAGATTCTTGGTTCAGCAGAGACCATCTAATTAATAGTCTTTATTATTTTTGGAAAGTATAATGACAGCATGTGTGCCATGTTTCAATGCCATGTCAAGTACTAGAACTTCATAGAATGAATTTTATTTTCCTGATTTAATATGATTTTCCTTTCTTTTATAAATTTCCTTTTCCTTGTTTTATTTTATGTATCTGTTAGAAGTGCCTATTAACCCAGGATGCCATTTTATTCCATCACATTAATAAAGAGTAAAAAAAAAAAAAAAAAAAAAAAAAGAAATACTCAGTGCTCATGAGTTTTGGCAAAGTGGGCACTTATGCTTCTAGAAGTAATGGATTTAGTATCATTTTTCTGGAAATTCATTCAGTATTATGTACAAGTGCCCTGAGTCACTCAAACTCTTCAACCCAGAAATCTGCTTCTGGAAATCCACCCCAAGAACATAAAAATTTAAGCAAAAAGAGATGCTTAATTCTGAGATGAAACAACTGTGAGAAAGAAAAGAACCTACATGTCCAAACTTAAAAAGAATATATATACAAAGCAAGATCTTTCCACCATATTATCCTTCAAAAAGAGGGCATTATATTTGAGTCCTTATAAAGTCTACATTATCGAGCCCTCTCAATTTCTTTACTTTGACCAATAAAGTACTTGAGAAAAACTAACATTAGCCCAAAATGACTTCACACAATGTAGCTTGGTTGCTCACTTATTGAAAAGCCACTTGATGAACTTGACCAAAAAGGGGGCGGGGGGTGGGGAGCAAAAAATTTAGTACAGATTTAGTAATTATATGCAGAAGTACAGTTTTACAATTTTAATTGGTAGATGTTTTCTTATAAAGATCATATTAAAAAGAAACATCATGAGACAACTAGATGAATTCTCCAGTCTCTTTCTCACCTTAGATTTGTTCCCATCACAAGCAATTAAAGCCTAACTTAACCCCCAAATACAGATAATAATACAGTCATTATCTAATCATGTTTATACAGTCAGTCAGGAACACGTCAATTTTATTTCAGAATAGGTTATGGGGAAGACTGGCTCAGCATCTTAAACTACATTCTGCTGGCCTCACAGCACGAATCAGGAAGTATTCTTTGATTCTATCTTCTGGAACAGACTGCAGAGAACTGGTATCAGTTCTTCCCTTAAGTGTTTGGTAGATTTCATCAGTGAAACCAACTGGGCCTTGTGCTTTGTGTTTTGGAAGACTATTCATTATTGACTCAACTTCCTTAATATGTATAGACCTATTCTGATTATCTTTTTCCCCTTGGGTGAGTTTTGGTAGATTATGTCTTTAAAGGAATTGGTCCATTTCATCTAAGTTATCAAATTTGTGGGCATAATATTCCTACAGTATCCTTTTACTGTCCATGAGATCAGTAGTGATGGCGGCTCTTTCATTTCTGGTATCAGTAATTTGTGTTCTTCTTTCTTGTTTTTCTTGGTTAGCACGGTCTGAGGTTTATCAGTTTAATGTCCTAAGAAACCAGCTTTCAGTTTCACTGCTTTTCTCTACTCTTTTCCTGTTTTCAATTTCATTGACTTCTGCTGTAATTTTTATTATTTCTTTTCTTCTGCTTACCCTGGATCTATTTTGCTCTTGTTTTCCTAGTTTCCTAAGGTAGGAGCTTATAGTACTGATTTTAATCTTTCTTCTTTTTTAACATATGCACTGAATACTATAAATTTCCCTCCAAGTACTGTTTTCATTACATCCCATAAATTTGGTAAGATACATTTTCATTTAGTGCAAAATATTTTGAAATTTCTTAAGATGACTTCTTTGACCTGTGTGTTAATTAGAAGTGTGCTGCTTATCAATATTTTGGGATTTTCCAGCTCTCTTTCTGCTACTGAGTTCTACTTTTATTCTACTATGGTCTGAGAAAATACTTTGATCTACCTTTTAAAATTTGTTAAGGTATCTTATGGCCCAGAATATGGTCATTTGAATGTTTGCAAAAAATACAGTATTTTTAAAAGGCAGCGGAATAAGTAATTTTGTATCAATTACAAGTATATATGTACAAGATGAAAGAGGGTTGGGACACAGGTACCTTAATGTTAGGAGGAATGGGTAGTAACTGGGACCTGGGCTAAAATTTCCAGCAATCACATTATATCCAGATTCAAAAAGTATCACATCTCAATTCTGAGATATAGATGACTTAAAAAGTGACTCTAGCAATAACAAACATTTGGTGTTAAATTTGCTTTTCATGAAATATAAGTCCAAAAATGAGGTATTTTTGCTATGTGAGTCCTTGTTACCTGCACCCAGAAATCAGAATGACTTGAATACATATTTTGAGATAAGACTGGGAAAAAGAGAACCCTTGCTATCTAAACTTGTTATCCAAAGTCAGAAGCCAAGTAGATTTGGATGGTAAGGGATATGTATCTTCCCATATAATAACTATAAATAAATAAACGTCTGACTCTTGGTTATTTCATCTACCTGTCTGAGAGAGAGGAGATGGCAATTCTCTCTGGGCAAACTGAGTATTACTTTGTATTCAGAACCACTTTATAGTCAGACACATACACTGGTAGGTTTTTGTGATGAACTATAATGCAGAATGAGTGTTTTTATAGCATAGGAAGAGCAGTTTACAAAATTCTTTATACTACATGGTCTCTATTGTGTAAAAAACAATGCCCATTAAAAAGACTGGAAAGAAATGTGTCTAAATTTAACTGGGACTGAACAGTAATTTTTCTACATCCACAGTCTTCTTTACGTGCAAATTTTTTACACTGTGATCTTATTTCATTTGTAGTCAGAAAAACATTCAATAGTGGTTTTAATACAATATTACAAATACTATAATAGAATTATTTATAAAAAGGTTTAATATTGGTATCAAAGAGTATCAATTCTTTTGGGAAGTTCAAGTTAAATTCTGGAAAGGGAGATGCTTCAAATACAGCCTAATATAATACAGCAATAGTTTATCAGAAAGAGGACATGTTGTACTTACAACTGCCAGAAAGTGAGACCAAGCATGTACCACTAGGGGAATTTAAATAGTTCCATATGACTAGAATAAAGGCTGCAAAAACGGCAGGAAAAGCAGGAGGAATAATGTCTACATACATGTGTTGGGGCCAGATGGTATATGAAGGAGTCTAGAGTTTTTAGAATGAAGAAAATCTAAACCTAGCCATGTTGGATAACTCATTTCAATGTTTAATTTCAATACTAAGTAAATCCTGACCTATAACAATCATATTTGGATATTTTCTTTTAAATACTTAAAACCAAACTAATTTTTCTCCTTTAAAACTAAACTGAAGGAGCACCTGGGTGGCTCAGTCATTGAGCGGCTGCCTTCGGCTCAGGTCATGATTCCAGGGTCCTGGGATCGAGCCCCGCATCGGGCTCCCTGCTCCACGGGAAGCCTGCTTCTCCCTCTCCCACTCCCCCTGCTTGTGTTCCCTCTCTCGCTGTGTCTCTCTCTGCCAAATAAATAAAATGTTTAAAAAATAATAAAATAAAACTAAACCGGAGGGGTGGCTGGGTGACACAGTCAGTTAAGCAGCAAACTCTTGGTTTCTGCTCAGGTGATGATCTCAGGGTCTTGAGATTAAGCCCCGGTTTGGGCTCTGCACTCAGCATGGAGTCTGCCTGAGATTCTCTTTTCTTGACTCTGGCAGGGTAGGGTTGGCAAATGCACTTCTTAAGAAACAACTATGAAACTGGGCACAATCAGCAAAAACCACCATTTTGGAACTCAAACAAAGGCAAACAATTTGAGAAGAGTTTATTCATGAAAACAAGCTGGTCCTAAGTTAAGAACAGTGAGGATCTATTTGCCTAAAGCCACTCTTACCACCCCCCACCCCTTGCTCAGTTGGTATGGAAGTTCTTCAAAGACAGGGATGGCTATGAAAAACAGCAGCTTCACTGCTAGAAGGGGCTAACTTGATTTGGAGCAAAGGGTAAAAAACCCACATAGAGCATTATCAGTAAAAGCAGAAAACAAGAGAAAGTCAGCAGCTATGCTACCCTGAGGTTGCAGCTTTGATTGGGCTGAGCTGCAGACTGGAGAATTAGCAAGAAATTTAACCAGAAAAATCCTGGAAATGAGAAAGCCCCTTATAGGGGCTACGTAAGGTCTCCACATAGTCTTGAATGATGTGGAGGCTAAGTGAACATGCAGAGGAGCTCCAAGAGGGTCTGGTGAAAAGTAGATGGTGAGGCAGACTGGAAAACTGCCTAAGTTTTAAAAGCACTCCCAAATCAACACACACCCACTGGCAGAGGGTGGAAGTCTATCTGGCTTGAGATATTTGAGAACAACCTGTGCTATCACTGACCACTAAGCTATGCAGACAGACTCTAGAAAAACAAACCTAAAAAATAAAAATAACAATACCATACAAACTGCAAGGAAGGCAAATCCCACAGATTAAGCCCAAGCAAATTACTAAAAAACCACCACCACCATCCTCCTTGGGGAAAAATCCAAAATGAGAGTTTCCACAATATGTTATCAAAAATATATTAGGTGGCTTTTAACAAAAAAATTAGACATAAAAACAAAAACAGGAAAGTGTGGTCCATACTCAAGAAAAACAGCAGTAAATAAAAAATGACCGAGAGAGCTCAAAGGTTGGATTTAACAAAGACTTCAAATTAGCTATTATATAAAAATGTTCCAAGAATTAAAAGAAAACATGTTCAGAGAATTAAAGGAAAATATGATGACAATGATTCAACAAATAAGGTAATCTTAACAATAGAGACTATAAAAAAGAACTATATAGAAATACGAGGTAATCTCAACAATAGAAACTATATAAAAGAACTACATGATATTTTCCATATGTATCTGTCTTTGATAGCAGTGTAACTATATTTTTATATTGTCATCATTTAAAAAATACTCAAGAATGTTCATAACACCTGAGTTACAGGATGTTCAGTAAGTCACTATGCTTTGTAAGCTTTGTAGTAACCTTTGAATAAAGGTAAAGAAAGATGCCTTATCCTTTACTACTGAACTAATCAAAGGTATGTCAATTAATTTTTAAATGAAATTACTTACAACTGATTAGATAGTATTTTCAACATGGTGTAAAATCAAAGTAACCAGAGGTAATGCTATGTTCAATATCTACAAATTTAAATTGTTAAGAGGCTAATAAATTTTATTTTCATGTTTAGCTTTCAGTGTCTATTAAGAATGTTTCTAGAATTATTCAAGTTTAGCATTTTCAAGAGATTAATAAAGTATTACTTGATACTACAAATCTATTCTGGTACTAATGTATATACAAAATGTTAATACTACTATTCATTAGATTATAATATTTACTTACATGCTTATATATACATATATATATATATATATACACACACACACACACACACACACACAACGAAATACTATTCATCCATAAAAAAGAATGAAATCCTGCCATTTGTTATAACATGCATGGACCTTGAGGCCATTATGCTAAGTGAAATAAGTCAGAGAAAGACAATCTAAGACAAATACTTATAAATGGAATCTAAGAAAAACTAAACTCATAGAAACAGAGATGTGACTGTGGTTGCCAGAGGTGGTGGTAGGGCTGGAATACAGAAATTGGGTGAAAGATACAAACTTCCAGTTAGAAGATAAGTTAAGGGGATGAAAGGTACACCATGATGACTTTAGTTAACAACAATTGTATATTTCAAAGTTGCTGAAAGAATGGATCTTGAAAGTTCTCACCACAAGAAAAAAATGATAACTGTGAGGTGATGGATGTTAACCAAACTTGTAATCATTTCACAATATTTACATATATCAAGTCATGTTGTATACCTTAAACTTACACAGTGTTGTATCTCAATAAAACTGGAAAAATATCCATGTGCTTACTAAATAAATAAAATTTGTGCCTATGCATACATATATTACTAGTAGGCAGATTTTCATATCAACAATAAAATAATGGCAATTGGCTCCATTAATAATCTTCCATTATTCCTTGTGATTTTTTAATTAGTGGATACCAACTTTAAACAGTTTAAAATGGACTTTGTTATTTTGATTCTTTGTATTCCCATAAGAGTAATTATTACAACATTTAAGAAACAATTCTTTCTCATTTTTCCTGAACACAATCTATTATAGAACCATTAGTTTTCCAGATATCCTTTAAAATTTCATGCTAGTTTTCTACCTGGTAATACTATAAATCTGTGTTTTTCAGCCTAATCTATTATCAGGGGAGCAAGCAAACGACCCACTACTTGTGGTAAATCATTACACTATTTTACATTATTAATACAGCTATCTAGGATGATGTTAATAATTGGATTAGAAAAAGTATACTTACTCAGTTATAAATTCAGGGTTTGTAAAGCTGAGGTTGGTTAAATGACCTTCAAGTTTAGAAGACTCGTGGGTATTTAAGGCTGGAGTGGTCTTAGTGGCGAGTACAGCTCTTTTTTCATCTTTTTCAAGTGCTTTTCTCTTCCCACCATTTTGGAAATATTCTCTGCATACACTACAAGGCAAAATGAAATTATATTTTAAAACACTAGGTAACATATAAAATAAAGTGGAAAAACATTAGCCTTTATTAATCAAAATGGGAAACTTTCAATTATAGATTCTTACTTTGAAAATGTTACATAGAGGTAGGTTTGGGCACCCTGTAGCACTTTTAACTACCATACAACAAAGCATAATCATAGATTATATTTAATAAATAAAAAGTATGTTGGAGCACCTGGGTGGCACTGTTGGTTCAGTGTCTGACTTGGTTTTAGCTCAGGTGGTGATCTTAGGGTTGTGAGATCGGCCCTGTGTCAGGCTCCACGCTCAGCCCAGAGTCTGCTTTGGATTCTCTCTCTCTCTCTCCCTCTCCCTCTGTCCCTCCCACTTGTGTGCTCTCTTTCTTAAAAAAAAAAAAAAGTATGTTTTCAGGAATACAGATGTGCCTGTATGTTTTACTGAACTGTATTCTTAACTAAAACGTAAGTTCCTCCAGAAAAGTTTAGATAACTCTGCTATTCAGTGACAGCATGAAAAAAGAACAGTCCCCATTACAGTTAATTCTGAGCCAGCTTAGCTGGTGGTAGACAGATATCCTAATAGTTGTTTCTTAGATCCCTGCTGGTTTATGAAAACAAAGTCAGGATGTCAACATATTAAGAATCATTAATCTTCTTATTTGATCAGAGAGAAGAGAATAAAAATCTAGTTCAGCGAAAAACGGTACTGTATCATACAGGTAAACGTCCAAAGAACAAAAGTTTGAAATGTAACAGTGGTTTTTTAACACCTGGAAATTATTCTTATCCATCAAGAGATCATTCCTGCTTGTCCCAATTCTTACACTATTAAAATGAAGATTTTTTTGAAGATGTATCATTTTAAGCTCATATAGTTTAGAACACATCAGGTCGCTATCCAGAATCAGAAACTGATGATTGACATAACTTTATAAACAATTTTCTTCATACCTAATACAATTTGAGACTGAATATAGTAGGGTACCATGCCTGGGTATATAATAGGACAACAAACATGAACCATAGAATCGACTCAAATATTTATTAGCTATTAAAGAAAGGAATCTTAAGGTAAAAAAAAGACTAATGAGACCTAGCTCTGGCCCTTGAGCTTACACTGTGATAGGAGATACACATGTGAAAACAACTGATATAATTATCAAAGCTACTTAAAGTGTAGGAGAATGGAATCTAAACAAACTTTCTTTTTAGATCCTTAAAACACATTATTAGTACGTAGAGCTCATATTTTGAACAAAGCTAGACTATTTTTCTCCATAGACAAGGCTTGGTGAATTTCCAGAAACACATGGCAAGAGAAGAATTGGAGCATTAACTTAAAACTGGTTTCTGCAAGCAGAACTATGGTCTAAGGGAACAATGCCCATCTCTCCTCACACTTATAGGATGGTATTTGTTCAACTTTAGTTTTTCTTTTTTTTTTTTAATTTTTTTGTTATGTTAATCACCATACATTACATCATTAGTTTTAGATGTAGTGTTCCATGATTCATTGTTTGTGCATAACACCCAGTGCTCCATGCAGAACATGCCCTCCTTAATACCCATCACCAGGCTAACCCATCCTCCCACTCCCCTCCCCTCTAGAACCCTCAGTTTGTTTTTCAGAGTCCATCGTCTCTCATGGTTCGTTTCCCCCTCCGATTTCCCGCCCTTCATTCTTCCCCTCCTGCTATCTTCTTCTTCTTTTTTTTTTCCTTAACATATATTGCATTATTTGTTTCAGAGGTACAGATCTGAGATTCAACAGTCTTGCACAATTCACAGCGCTTACCAGAGCCAACTTTAGTTTTTCTAAGTAACTACTATTAAGACTTCTTTAAAAAAAAAAAAGACTTCTTTAATTTTTCCTATGTAGGCTTAGTTTTAATTCTTGTATATAGGAGGTGAAACCCATTCATCATAAATCAAATATTTATTAAGTATTAAGAATAGAGAGCCCCCATGTGCCAGGCACATCTGTGATGTGAAAACAAATTCAAGAAGTCATTGCTGTCCTCAAGGAGTTCAGACTAGTGAAAGACACAATTATACAACAATAAAGAAAATAAAATTGATAAAGATAAAATACAATTGATAAACAACCCAAACAGTAATATATGCTAACTTTAAAAATATGACTAGGAATAAACCAGGCAAGGAAGAATGTTAGTTTGGGAGGTAAGTGCTTTCCTAGCAGAGAGAATAGCATGAGTAAAGGCGCAGAAAATAAAAAGCATCATGGATCCTGCAGAGATGGACATCCATTCAAGGTTATGTGAAATGTAAAGTGCTGAGCAGAAAACGGATGGATGGACTCACAAGTAAAAACGCCCTGAGGCCAACACAAATACAGTGTGTGTGGGGGGGGTAGGTAACTAGATGACACTGGAGTGATAAGCAAGCTTCAGATCTGGCAAGACTCAAAGGCTGATTTAAAGATGTAGTCCTTAGACATCTAATCTAATGACAGAAAGCCACTTACAGATTTCCTGGGGTGGGGCTAATTTCAAAAGTGCAGAATGGAGCTTTTTAATGTGATGGAAATATTCTGTATCTTGACAGTGGTGGTGGTTACAGAAGTGTAAACAATTGTCTATATCCACTGAATTGTACACTAGAATGGGTGCATTTTATTGTATATAACTAAACCTCAGTAAAGCTGATAAAAAATGTAGCTTTTATAACCTTAGAATGAATACTAAAAATAATGCCTCTACAATACATAACACTTCACTAAGGCATGAAACACAACAGTAAAGAGCTTGCTTATCTTTCTATTGGGTAGCACTATATACAATTGCTGATATTCAAGAATCCTTGAATTACAAAAATTGCAATTTTATATGGTTCAACATCATAGTTATCTAGAAACTTGGCAGCAAAATGCTTAAAGGGCTAGAATTTCAGATTCTCATAAAATAGCAGCCATCTAAATTCCAATCTCCCTACACATCTTCCACAGAATATACAGATCTTTCAGTGGAGCAAATAAAAGCACATACAGTTCATACCTATGGTATAACTAGGAACCAGAATAGCACTTCATTTTACATGTAATTGGAAAATAAAAATCAGAGGCCAACTGAATTGGCTTTGGAGTCCCCCAAAGTAGAGCAGATGAGGACTCTATAAAAGAGGGTAAGATATGATGGGGTCTTAAAAGTGGCAAAAAACAGATTAACACCAGCTAAGATATACCATCCAAGAGAGGGGTCCAACTCTGGGTGGGGAAATTTTAAGAAAAGATTTGTGACGTTGTGAACCAGAGCATTAACCACTGGAAGGTCAAAACGACATTATACACAGACATATACAAGAAGCATATGTCACCAAAAAGGAGAGCCTTGAAAAGACTGCTTCTGGGGTAGAAAAGAGGCACCTTGAAAAAAGGAGTTATCTCTGGAGGCTTGGTGATAAAGGAAAAAAAATGAAGCAATTAAGGATAATGAGATGTTATAATCTACACATAGTAAAAAATCGTATGTCAGACCAAAAGAGGACAATATTTATTAAGGGAACCATACTTTTGTATTTGTAGCAATCAAGCAAGGTTCTTTGGAATTAAAGAACAAAGTAAGCCACCCAAACCCCTATCTACCCATCTACAGACACTCCAACATAATAGACAAATACATAAAAGAAATGCTCAATGAACCTAGAAACCAGACAAGGTTCTATTAGAGGGAAAGAGAAAAATAATCAAAACTTTTCAGTGAATGAAAATTCTCAGAAACACAGAACCAAAAACAGCCATAAGAGAAAAAAACTAGCATTTCAATATTAATTACATATAATTAAGTAAGCATCTGCAGATATGAGAGAACATTTCAAATTTGAAATAAAACTGAGAACAAAAAGGAATAAATAATGGAGAGATATTCCATGAATATGGATAGGAAGATACAATACAGTCACAACGTCAGTTCTTCCCAAATTGATCTACTGATTCAATACAATCCCAATCAACATCAGAGCAAATTATTCTGTGGATACCAACAAACCAATTTTAAAGTTTATATGGAGAGGCAAAAGACCCAGAATAGCCAATACAATAGTGAAGGAGAACAACAAAGTTGGAGGACTGACGACTATCTGACTTCCTATAACTTACTATAAGTTATAGTGATCAGAACAGTGTGGTATTGGTGAAAGAATGGGCAACTAGACCTATGGAACAAAAAAGCTCAGCAACAGACCCACACAAATATACTCAAGTGAGGATGCCTGGGTGGGCTCAGTCGGTTAATGTGGCTGGCTCCCCGCTCAGTGGGGAGTCTGCTTTTCTCTCTTTCTGCCCCTCACCCCACTCATGCTCGCTGTCTCAAATAAATAAAATCTTAAAAAAAAAAATGGGCATCTAGGTGGTTCATTCCGTTAAGCAGTCGACTCTTGATTTCTGCTCAGGTCCTGGGATAAAGCCCAGTGCCCCTGGAAGCTGGCTTCAGGATTCTCTCTCTCCTTCTGCTCCCCTCCCCAGCTCACACATTCTCTCTCTCAAATAAATAAATAAATCTTTATGGGGTGCTTGGGTGGCTCAGTTGGTTAAGCGCCTGCCTTCGGCTCAGGTCATGATCTTGGGGTCCTGGGACTGAGCCCCGTGTCGGGCTCTCTGCTCAGTGGGGAGTTGGCTTCTCCCTCTCCCTCTGTGTACTCTCTCTCACTCTTGCTCTCTCTCAAGTAAATAAATATTTAAAATTTTTTTTAAATAAATGTTTTAAAAAACCTATACTCTAAATGAATGAATGAATGAATGAATGAATGAATGAATAAATAAAATGAGTGATGGGTATTAAGGAGGGCACCTGTTGTGAGGAGCACTGGGTGTTAAATTTAAGTGATGAATCACTAAATTCTACTCCTGCAACTAATATTACACTACATGTTAACTAACTAGAATTTAAATAAAAACTTGAAACAAAAGAAAGGAGAGAGAGAGAAAGAGGGAGAGGGAAGCTAGAGAATCTGCCTCAACTAAGTGCAATGATACACCTTAAATACTCAGGAATGGAAGTCTTGTGATTTCTGCAACTGACTCCCAAATAGTTCAGCAGAGAGTGAAGGGAAAAGGAGGAGGGGGTGGGGAGAAAATGGAAAGAGGATACAAAATAAGATTAAAGTAGAGAAACATTAGTTTCAGAAGCTGAAGGAAAGAAAGTGTGAGTCAAGGATTTTTATCTAGCTAAGCTATGCATTTTGTAACAAAACTATAGAAAAACAGCTTTTGGTATGTAAGAACTCAGGAAACATCATAGTTGCAAGCTGTTCTTAAAGCATTTACTGGAAGATGAATTTCATCCATGAGATGATTGAGAAATGTTGATGAAGAGACTGGTAATGAATAAAAAAGGGAAAGTTTATAATGGTGAAGGCCACAATTTCCAAAGAAGATGTAATAGTTATGAATATTTATGTGCCATTTATCATAGCAGCCATCTTCACAAAGCAGAAACTCCATGAGATGCATGGGGAAACAGACATAACTAACAATAGGGAACCTTAAAACACGATTCAATCAAGTGAATGAGTATTAGGCAAGATTACAGAAGCCTGAAAGAGCAGAATAAAGTTTATCTTATCTACGTAACAAACTTTGCTCTCTAATAGAAAGTATAGCTTCTTTTCAAGCATGCGTGGAATATTCATAAAAGTTACCATATACATGTATTATGTCATGAAGAAAACCACAGTAAGAGCCACAGAAAAAACAACACAGATGAAATCATCCAATCACAATGCAATAAAAGTATTCAGAAAACCTTAAAATACTATTGAACAACTCAAAAACAGACTGGAACAAATGGAAAGGTATATACCTTTTTCATGGACATGATGACTCAACATTACAAATATGTCAGTTTTCTCCAGTTATTAAAAAATTTAATGTAAACCCAATAAAAATACAAACTTTTACAAATTTAGTTAGAACAGTTGGTTCTAAAATACATTAAAAAAAAGAAAAAAGGAGAGAAGAGGAAGAACCAAGAAAACCCTGAGAAAGAAGAGCAGGTGGTGGGGGTAGGGGGAAGATGTTATAGAATAACATGGATTAAATGATAGAGACAATGAAACGTAACAAAGTCCTAAAACAGAATCAACTACAGCATATAGTTGGCCAACTTGGCATATAAATGTCATGCCAAATCACTGCAGAAAAGGGGGACTTTTTCATAAATAATGTTTGGGAAATGGATAATTACTTGGGGGAAAAAGTTAGATCTATACTTCCCAACAAATACCAGAATGAATTCCAAACAGGTCAGAGATCTAAATGTAAAAAATGATATCATCCAAGTACTAGAAGAAAACTACCGAGTAAATGAGTAAACTGCTATTAGGAATTCTTATAGTCTGGGAATCAGGACAGCTTTTTTAAGACAACTGAATTCTAGAAGCAATGAAAGAGGTACATATCTCATTATGTAAAAACAATTCTTCTACATGGCAAAACAAAAACCTGTATGGCAAAAGATATAGACAGTCAAAGAAAAAGGGCATGTATCTGTAAATCATATAAAAAACTATGAAAAAAATCAAGAGAAAGGAACCAAAAAGCAATGGGAAAAAAGTATCCAAAACATAAACACATAATTCACAAAAAAAGGGCAAATAATTTTTAAATATACGAAAACAGACTAACCTTACTCACAAGAGAAAATAAAACCACACAGATACCAGTTCCTACCTATCAAACTGGCAAACCTTTAAAAAGTAGGCGAGACTGTGAAGAAATAGGTATTCTTGTTTTTTGCTGTTAGAACTGCAAAATGATTTAACCTTATCTAAGGCTATCTCAGGTGATTTGACAATATCTAACAAAATCACAGATACATTTACTCTTTTACCCTGCAATTCCACATCCAGGAATCTACAAAGATACAATGCCAAAAATTCAAAATGAATATGCACAAGGTTATCCACTACAGCACTATTTGTAACAGGAAAAACTTGTAAATAACTGACTAAAATGAGGAAGATTATCTATATACTTGTAATTGGTTAATTTATGTTGTCAACTTGACTGGGCTAAGGGGTACCTGGGTATCTGGTCAAACATTCTAAGTGTTTCTGTGAGGATGTTTCTGAATGAGATTAACATTTAAATTAGTAAACTGAGTAAAGCAGACAGTCCTTCATAACAGGGGTGGGCCTCATCCAATCACTTTAAGGTCTCCATAGAACAAAAGGCTGACCCTCCCCAGAGTATGAAAGACTCCTGCCTGACTGCCTTAGCACGGAGACACTGAATTTTTCCTGCCTTCAGATCAAACTGAAACATCCACTCTTCCTAGGCCTCAAGGCTGCCAGCTTCAGGACTAGAACTACACCACTGGTTCTCCTGGGTCTCCAGCATGTCAACTCATCCTGCAGATCTTGGGATTTGTCAGCCTCCATAAACACGGGAGCCAATTCCCTGGAGAACCCTGACCAATACAATACCAAATAACGATCTCCATAAGATATTATTAAGTAAAATAGAAAGGTATAAAGTGGAGTATATAACTTGTCCCACTTGAATACAAAGAACTGGTGGATATATGTGTATGTGAATTTGGTTAATTCTGAAAACAAAAAAACAAAAAACAAAAAAACCCCCCAAAAAACAGGATAAAACAAATGAAGAAAAAGGATGGGAGCCTTTTCTGAATACAACTTTTTATAAAGTTTTGAGTTTTGAACCATGTAAGTGTTTTATATTCCCACAAATTAAAATAGGGGAAAAAACCCATAAAAATGAAAGTAAAGTGAACACAATCATATACAAAAGAACTGTTTCATGTAACTTTTAAACACAGGATCCTGATGTTTAGTGGGATATGTTCTAAAGACAAAAGAACTGCAAAGAAATTTTAAACTTCATCCAGTTTATTGTTAAAAGTAAAACTGGCACTGTAATTTTCAAACTACTTTATGTAAACTGTAGGACAAAGCAAATGTATTAATATTATTCAGAACTAAGTCCTTCAGCAGCAAATCTAGTACCCAGATCTTAATTTAATTTCTAAATGCCACTTTCCACTAAAAAAAAGTAGGGCCCTATGAAGAAATAGTTTGATTCTAAGTCTTGGACAGCAGAAGTAAAGGCTCATTTTGTACTAGATAGTAAGAAAGTGCTCACAGGTGATGTTAGAACACAGAAGCCAGCTTTGAAGGGGCTCCCACCAGCTACATATGGAATAATTTGAACATCTTCCCCCTCAAAAAAAAAAAAAGACTGATGGAAAGACTGAATAAATAACAATGTAAGAGGCTACAGTGATATTCCAAAAATATAAAAAAATCCCAAAACCAAAAAACTTACTCATCACAATTGGAACTATTACACCAATTTCTTATTGAGAAAACTGCTAATTAAACAGAAAGAATTAGGTATCCGTGTATGTTTATTTTTACCTAGCCTTTCTAGAGAACATGTAGTCATTCCCTGTTCATAAAGAAAAGCTTTTATTTACAGAAAGCCAAAAAATGCATAGAACATTAGAATTCGAAAAATCATTTTGCAACCCCAAATGAAACAGTTTATTTAATAAACGAAATAAACCTGTTAGCTGAAAGATTGTCAGGAGACAGGACTGATCCACAAGCCAAAATGTCACTCTGCATATTACTTGCTAATTGCATAGGGAAAATATAAGGTTACAATGGAAGGATCAACCTAAACCAAATAGCAAAATTTAGTATCTCTCCTAGTAGAATAACCTGACGATAAGAACCTACTAATGTAATACAACAAGAAGTGTGCAGTTTTACCTAACAGATATCTTGGTAAAAATAATATAACCTGAATCAATAGTTTAGATCCAAATTTCAGATTATAAGAAATAAAGGAGATTGAAAAAGTAGTTAAATGGCTCCATGAGAAAACAATCAAATAAATCCAAAATATAGTACACAAAGCTAATTTTGGATTAGGATACAAACACAACAAGCCCCTGGTTATGCTGTTACTAGGGGGAAAAAGAACTATACAATCTAAAAAACAATGCACTAAGAAGAAATCAAGAGAGCTGAAGATACAAAAGATCTAAAGGAACTATAAAGAAAGGCCTAGATGAGAAGAGATCACAGGCACTTTGTTGAAAAGGTACATGGGCAGCAAAGGATCGTCTTCCATAATAGAGGGATTTTGTTTGATTAAAGGGAAACCAGCTGAGCTTTTAATGGTTGCTTAGAATGGTGTGACTGACTGGAATCTTTAAGAAACCCAAATGCAGAGATTGTTCTCCCTGTTCTATTCCTGCATCCTCCCCACCCCCCATAGGTCTTGATTTTCGAATATGAAAAAGGCAGTGGGGCAGCACTAGAGGCATGGAGTGGGACTAAAAAGCACAGAAAATTCTTTGCAGTCTTCTGTAGGCTAAGGTCCCAGAGTCTCGCTAGAGGAATGTGCCTGTAATATACATTAAAACAGGACTCACCCTGAAAGCATTTGAAGCCAGAGATGAAATGAAACTATGTAATCCAGCTTCAACTCAGCTTAACCCCTGATGGATCAAAGTGTAAGTCTCTCATCCTACCAGCCTGTCAAAGAGAGAGAGGAAAAAAAAAAAAAAAAAGCATGCCCTCTCTAGGGAAAACTAATATTTATGCCAGTCTCTTCAAAACACAATGTTAGTATATATATATTTTTAAAAATTACCAGACATATAATGAAGCAGGAAAATGATCCATAATAACCAAAAGAAAAAACAGCCAAAAGAAGCAGATCTAGATAAAACATATATTGGAATAAGCAGACAAGGGTTTTAAAATAATTATTATAATTCTTTTTAATTCAGAAAAAGGTTAACTGAATAGAACTTCAAAAGAAAAGTTAAATCTCTAAAAGATAAGCCAAATAATTATTATACAAAAATTGAGAAAAATGGTATCTTGAAAATCTCTCTCTTGGTAACAGAACAAAAAGCCAAAAAAAAAAAAAATCCCTAAGGACATACAGATATTTTGAACAGTGCTATCAACCATCTTGAAACCAAGAACCACAAAACAGAGAATGTGGGATATTTTACAAATAAACTGGTATTTCTCTAAAAACTCAATTATTATGGAAAACAAAAACAAGAACCTAAAGAAATGTAACCACCAAATGCCATGCATGAGCCCTGATGGGATTTAGGAAAAGAAATTATATGGACATTTTGGGGACAATAAAAAAAAAAAATCTGAATTTTTGAACTAAAAATTTTAGGAAATGAGAAAATTACTGTTAATTATCTTAATGTGATGATGATATTGTGGTTATGCAGAAGAATGTCCTTATTCTTAGGAGATGTGTGGGGATGAAAGTCATGTTATCTGCAATTTACTTGCAAATGGTTCAGGAAACAATGTGTTTCTCTGTATGTACAATGAGTTAGAAAAAGCAAATACCTTTGTATTGTGTTTTGTTTCTAGTTTTTAGTATTTCACACTATAAATCAAATTTTATTATTTTTTTGAAGGAAATCATATGTAGAATTCTTCAAGCTAAACAGCCAATAAAATCTTAGAATGGTAATGTCAGTAAGGCTTATCTCATATACCAAATTCCTATAACATTTTAAGTATAATTAACTGGAAAGATACTTGTCAAACCCTTTTTAAAACCCACTTTAGCTTTCAAATTACCACTGCTTTCGTAGAATTATCAACAGAGAAAGGAATTATATATAACACAAGTTAAAATTACAGATAAATCAAGTTTCAAAATTCAATATTGTTTTGAAGCCTCTTCCCTCAAGCTAGTTTTAAGTTTAAAGACATTATAAAACTCCTTGTGGATTACTTCCCATAGTAAGATTAGTTTACGGTATTTTGCCACTGTTCTTTTTCGGCAGTTTGACCTAAATTCTTATGAATGTTCCTTTTCAGCGGTTTGACCTAAAAATGACCTCTTTCAGAACACGTGTAGATACAATAACTATTGATAAAAACTACAAATCTAAGGAAAAAAGAGAGTGAAGTGTGAGGCAGATTCATTATTCAAAGAAGGTACAAGCAAAAGCTCCTATGAGAACGCCACCTATCAAAGTCCATTTAAGAAATAAAGTCTGAGAAGCTTGCTTGGTGAATTTGAATACTAATTTTAAAAGCAGTGCTGCTAAAAGCCAAGAATGGTGGTCTTCAATAGTGATGGTGCTGATTTCCTGACTGGATTACATTTATTACTCTGTGTTATAAGGGAAATATTTAGTTCCGTAGTATATCTCATTTTGCATTTCTTAGGTTGAGGGACGAAATGTATTTTTTGTGTAAGTCAGATTTAAAACCATTTTCTCTCTAGAACCAAACAAAAAAAACACCAAACATTTTAATTCCAAGCATCCTATTTCCTACTATTCTGACTCCTTTCTTTAGTTCTCCAACTCCACAATTCTTGGGGTCCACAATCCATTGGTGGGTGATACCACCTTTTCACTCCCCCTCATCCAACTCATATTTATATATTATAATCACCACAATATACACACCATCATTTCCCTTCCCCCTCTCTTGAGTCATTATACTCATTTGAGCATTAATCTTACTATACTAATGTTCTGTCCATTCACTTTCTCACTCTCTAAAAAAATTGTTTCCTTTTAATTTTATACCTCGATTATTACATTAGCTTCCTAACTGATTTCCTTACTTACACCCTCCCCTTCCTATAGTCTATCTTAACACAGCCATTAATTCTTAAGAATTCCTGACACATTATAAAAGGTTAATAAAATCCTGTTAATTTTCTTAAAACACCCAATGACTCATTCACACAGAATAAAAGCCAATGTCTTTACAATGGTTACAAGACCCTACAAAATCTAGCTGTTCATTATCTTATTCTCTACCACTCCTCTTCCCCTATTTTGCTCTAGCCACGCTGGTCTCCTTACTGTTTCAGAAACATCCCAGCATAATCTGTACCTAAAGGCCTTCGGACTTCTTAGGCCTTTTCTCTCACTTTTTTTTCGCATTTTTTATACATATTACTTCAGTGAGGCCTATCCTGTCTACCCTACTTAAAATCGTTTTATTTTTCCTTGCTTCATTTTTCTCATGGCACTTACTATATCTGACCTAGTATATATTTAACTTATATATTGTTTCTTGCCTCTAACCCCCACTAGCATGTAAGCTCAAAGAGAGCAAGGATTCTGGTTGATTACTGTATTCCCAGTGCCTATGATGTGATTAGTACACAGTAGACAATCATTAAAAATTATTTATTAAATGAATAAAATAACTAAATTAAATACATTTTTTTTCTCTGGATTATTTGTTGAATGAGTGAAATATGCATTATTACATAACTTTTAAATGATATTAAAACAGAAATTGTGGATAAAGTAACTACAATGAAATATAAATCAGAAGTTATAACTTTATTATCCACACAGAAAGATAGTACTTTGTTTTCTGGGAATTCATTTTTATTAATTTTTTATTTATTTACTTTTTTAGAGAGAGAGAGAGAGAATGAGAGAGAGAGAGGAGGCGCAAAGGCAGAAGGAGAGAGAGAATCCTAAGCAGACTCCATGCCCAGTGCAGAGCCCCAGGACTCTCTCTCACAACCCTGAGGTCATGACCTGAGCCCAAATCAAAAGTCCATTGCTTAAGGGACTGAGCCACCCAGCCACCCCTGGGAATTCATTTTTAAATTCAGTCAATATACATATCCATTCTTCTCATTTTACCACCTTGAGAGAACTGACCAGCAGTATTTCATTTTCTGGTATCTTAAATGTTAGAATTTGTACTATGAATTTATACTATGATAAAATAAACATTATCCAAAATAAATTTAAGTGCTGCAGTACTCTGAGTTATACATCCAAAATTCAGGATTTTAACACTTTTAAGATGTTTTCAAATTTTACATTGTAGAAACGTATTCACTTTTACTTGAATCCAAATATGGATAACTATGAAATGAAATTTCTATAACTTTTTAATGAAGAGTTAAAACTCATATTTTAAATGTATTGGTGTTTAAATATATTAAATGCATTTAAAGCTATACTTTTATTTATTTTTAAAGCTATACTTTTAAAAAGTTGAAACAAAATTTAGTTATGTCCAAGAAAAACATTTGATTAAAAAGAGATGAATGATATAAACCTAGTGGAAAGTGAAGCAAGGGGGAAAAGTTATTTAAAAGACATAATCTGTTTTAAAACAGTCCTATTTTGGTACAGTGAATTATACAAAGCATTATTTGGATTTCAGAGTTTAAACAATACATTAGAAACCAAAAATGTTAGTTCATAAAAACACTCACCTACAACACCATTCAATACGACCTTCGCCCTCACAAGTTTTTGCCCAATGGTTATCTGCCAAATTTTTCATTGCAACAGCATATTCACAAAGTGTTTCCTCATCCTCACAATGTTCTCGCCAGATCTTATCAAAATCTCCCACTAAAAGCAAGGGAAAAAAATGAATTAAGTTAACTTCACTTAAAAATGGCTTTTAAAAGTTTATTTCTGCATAACCTAAAATTACTTAAAAATGAGAAAAGCAAAATCAAATTTCATGAAGCTTAAATTTTTTTAATTTTAAAAGCTCCTTTATGCAAATGATGCATCATTTTAACTATGATGATTTGATAATCAAATAAATTTCACCATTTTAAACAGATGGATTTGTGAAGCTGAATGGAACTAATAAACATAAGTAGACATAAGTGTGAGTTATCAGTTTATAAACCAAAAACACACAGATAAAGAACAATTATGGCTGGGCATTCAAGCATTAATTATCCTGCTACCTTTGGGCAATATGACCTTGCAGCAGAGAGTAAAGTTACTTAAGCCTGCTTCTTGCCTATTATTTTCTTGGATCTCTACATACAGTTTCCTATATTAAAAAGGGGTTGATAGGTGAGATGGTAACATAAATTAGCAAGCAAGCTAAATATTTTTATTTACTCATTGGACATGCTCTCGGCATACTGTACTTGAAAAAATTATAATCCTAGGGCAAAAATACTGCTAGAGAAATTACTTTGGAAGCCTCTCCAAACTTTTAAGTCTTTATAAAATGTTCTGAATAAAAATTATAAGCTGACTATATTATCTGGCCACGACATTTTTAAAAACATTAAATCAGTCACCACTTTTAGTATGAAATCTGAAAGAGCGAGGTGCGTTCTGATAAAGAATGGAATGAGAATGCTATGGCCAAATAAATGACATTAACATAATTGTAATGGTAAAAGAATAAACAAAAGGATAAACAAAAATTATCATGGTAGCTTCACTCAATGTCCTAAATCATAAGATTAGGTTTTCTTGCCTTATGTTCAAATGTAGGCAATTGTTTGGTAACAGAATAAACTTAAAAACATAAAATAAAACAGAAATTCTCTCCCCAGGTGAGACTATTAGATTCTAGCATTTAAGAGGTGTATTTGGTTTTGTTTTTTTTTTAACACAGAAAAAGAATTATAACAGTTCAAATTATCAAGACTTACTTATTCAAAATTTGAAAAACCTTATTATTGTAGGCACAGAGTCCAACAAGGACTGTGTTGAAAATCAGAATACTAGCCCTTTAGTCTGACTAAATTAAGAAACAGCAATAAAGGTACATACATGCCCTCACACACAGTAGATATCACAGTCTCAATCTTGGCTTGAATACTGACTGTAAACCCAAAAGGGATGAAGGGTTCTCTTTTGGGGGGTTATGTATTTATACAACAATATTTTCATTAACCAGTAATATTTGTGTAGTGACAGAGCTCTCAATTTGTTATAGAGTGGACTGCAAAAACCATCCACTAAAACAACCAGGCAAATGTATTTCCTAAATTCTCAAAGAAAAACTCCTCAGTTTTAGCAACATCTTTCAGATATAGTTATTTACCAAATCTCTAAATAGAACTACAGGAAGTAAAGTCTTTGAAAAAAATATTTTGATTAATGATACATTAATAAACCTATGTGTTCCTAACACTCTTCCTGACTATTCATCAGACTTGGTATCAAAGGGTTCATTAAGGTATAGTACCATTTTATTATTTTTTATTTTTTAAAGATTTTATTTATTTATTTGACAGAGAGAGACACAGCGAGAGAGGGAACACAAGCAGGGGGAGTGGGAGAGGGAGAAGCAGGCTTCCCGCAGAGCAGGGAGCCTGATGTGGGACTTGATCCCAGGACCCTGGGATCATGACCTGAGCCGAAGGCAGTCGCTTAACCGACTGAGCCACCCAGGCGCCCAAGGTATAGTATCATTTTAAAGGTGCTTTATCTTTTATTAAGATGGATATCTTCAATTCTAAAAGGCCTTTTGTTTGAACTTCTAAGTTTCACTGTCCTATATAATATGTAAAATAAATACATAAAATTACTACATCTGTTGGTAATAAGAATCATTCAAACAAAAGCTGTATGGGAAAAGCTATGTTTAACATATTTAAACAGATTTCCTTTCTGTAAGGCATTTTAGCTTAGATTCTACAGAAGATACAACATAAGACAAAGACCTGGGTATAAGTAGTTTGTTTGGGAGCGAATCCTAGGAAACAGGAGTGAGGGAGTGGGGAGAATGAGCCAAGGCAGGAAAAAATGCTAATACAAAGGTGCACTATTGAGTTTGCTGCTGTGGGCGAGAGAAGCGTATGAATGCCTCTGGAATTGTGCACCTAAAAAACAGGAGGCTGGAACATTTTATGCATCAGCTACAATCCCCAATTAACTGAGAGTTGTTGAGAACCTGTACTTCTAGTTTGCACTTAGACACTGAGTAAGGGACATCCTTAGCGGGCTCCAGCAGTGCTGAAGAACAGTGGAAAGCAGAAAAGAAAGCAGCACTCATTTAAAGTGTGACTTTGTTAGGGCTGGGTGCCTCTGAGCTCACAGTGTTTGTCCACCACAGCTGAAGACCAAGGGTAAGTTATGTGGGGCACCAAATACATCTACTACAACTCTATCACTGTATACTGTGAAATTCAATTTACTCTAGAATTAACTAGAGTTGCAAAGGCAATTGTATATATACAAAGATAACTGTATATATACAGAAACCTACTGCCCTTCAGCTTTTAAGAAGACCTGTAGTTTTTCACATTCAACAAAATTTTGTGTACATACTATCAATTTCTTGTAGAGTTTTAAAGCTTACTATCTGCTCCACTGAAGTTTTGAGGAAGGATTCAAATTTTGTCGGTAAAGCCTATTTAACTCAAACTGTTTGCAGAAAACTTCCAACTTAATATCTTCGCTAACATTTAAGTCTCGAAACTCTCCCCAGGTATGCTGATACTGAAACTGGTGTGTGATTAGTAAAGTGTAGTACACTTATAATAGAGACTAAACAATGTAACTGTATATATCTTTCATTCTTTCAATGGATTTGCTGGGGGGGGGGAAAAATACTCTATGTCAAATGCTACCCAGAATAACAAAGTTAATGAGCTAGCACTGGCATCAAAGAAAGGGAAGAAGATATGTCATAAAATGTGGTGGATGCTATAAGGTATGAACCTGATTATGTTCCCTATGTCCTCTATAAGGCATCCTGGACCCAGAACTTTTAAATCATATACAACAAGAATGTATCAAACCCTGTCTGCTAAGAATACACTATGTTAAATGGTGGTTACAAAGTTGAACAAAAAACACAGTCTCCAGTTATAAAAAAAATTCCACGTTCTAGAATACCCTTGAAAGCTTACTATTTTTTAAATAAAGTTATTAAACAAAAATAGAATGGGCAAATTCAGTTTTTTTCCATAATAGTCCATTCTTTGTTTTTACAGTATTCAAAATAATGGTATTTATCCTTCAAGCAAAGTATTTTCAAAATAATTTATGATTTGGGTTCTAAAAGCCAAAACCAGTTAAGGTTGACAAGTGCCCAGTAAACATAATGAAAACCCCTCTGCTAACTTGGTCAAAATGCATACACAAAAAATATGTTAAAACTTGATTCTAAGAATTTTTAGTTATCATTTAGTAATTAGGTCAACCAACATCTAAAAGATTTAATTATTTAAAAGAATAATACTTTTTCATTACCAAACAGCAAATCAGGAACTAAGAACTTCTGAGGTCTGCATCAAAGATCTAGTCAACAGAACCAGAAATGCTTAAGTATTTAAGCTCAGAGTTCTCAATGAATTAGTGATCAGTCATATGATTTTACAATGATATTGGCATTTGTGATGACTCAAAATCACTGTGATTAATATCTATTTTCTTGCCCACTTCTTACGGACATCCTCTAAAAGTATGAATGGATCTTTAAAAAAAAAGAGAGAAAGAGAAAGAAAGAGGAAGAAGGGAGGGAAAGGTAAATCTCCAATAAATACATACATTTCATTTTGTCCGAATACAGAGAATTCAAAAATTATGTTTAGAAAGCACAATTAAAAATATATGCCCTCCAGCCGAACTTGAAATTAATAATTAGTGAATATTTTATGGTCAAACTAAAATAATAAACATAGAGAAGAAATCAGTAATCATTTGTTCAAATACATAGTTTTAAAGATCAAGGTAAACCTCTGCTTAGTCTAAAAGATAAAGTCACCAATTTGCCTAATAAGATTCTAGAACTAAGTTAACATGACTTCTATTTATTATATTCTTCTTATATTTAAAATTTTAAAACAGTAATTTAAAAAAAACTAATAATTTAAAACACAACTAATGCCAATTCAAGTTGTCAAACTAAGTTCAATAACAGAAATCAATGAACCAAGTTATTTTGAAGATTGGTCCTAATATCAAGAAAATATCTTTTTTTTTTTTTGTAAAGATTTTATTTATTTATCTGAGAGAGAGAGAGTACAAGGAGCCCGATGTGGGCCTCGATCCCAGAACCCTGGGATCATGACCTGAGCCAAAGGCAGAGGCTTAACCGACTGAGCCACCCAGGTGCCCCTCAAGACAATATCATAATTATTGATTAAATTCACCTCCACAAACATTTTGTGTGACAACTAAAAGAAAAAAATATGAACTACTACTTCCTATGAAAAGGCAGTACCAACTAACTAGGAAAAAATTAATAGCACATTAATTCATTAATTCAAAAGACAAAGTTCCATGGAATCTAAAACAAAAACAAAAAAACAAGCTCGTCGATACAGAGAGCAGATTGGTGGTCGCTAGAAATATGGGGTGGGGTGTGGGAGAAATGGGTGAACGGGGTCAAAAGATACAAACTTCCAGTTATAAAATAAATAAGTCATGAGGATGTAAGAAAAAAAAGTTCCATTTTTAATAATTTTGTGATTAGTTTAAGATATTATTAGTTTGAGTGCAACTGTCTTTTAAGAACCAAGTACAATGGAGTTAAGGAGTTACTCATTTTTGCTCTTCTAAATAACCTCAAGAACAGGTCCAAACTCAAGTGAACCAATGGAATCCTCTATTTAAAAGTTGATACTATTCTTCCTTTTTGAATTAACCTCTCTCCTGCCATTTGTTATAAGCAAATTTCTTTCCTTCAAACAATAACTGAATTCACATATTCAAAAAGGTTTATCTGCTTCTTACCTGATCATCTTAAAATTCCTTCCTGTATGTATCTGCAATCCTTACAGTACTTTGTCACTTGTTTATGTATATTGTCTATTAAAACCATAAGATGGTAATTTTCCCATTAGAAAGTATAAATTGAAAGGCAAAGACTATTTTGATTTATAACTTGTATAAGCTATAGGAGTTAGTGATGGTGCCCCATTAATGGGGGAAAAATGTTTTACATTTTTGCCATACTGAAAAAATACACAAAACCCCAAAATTATAAAATAAATTCGGTGCTAGAGTAAAATTCAAACTATAGTTGACAACTGTCAATGGGTAATAGTGATGAAAAAGCAAAATGTGAATACTTCAAAATAGTGTTCTCAAAATACGAGTTACAAGAGGCTTAGAAAAAGAGTAGATTCAAAATCAATTTTCTGGAAACTTCACTGTTTTATGCTGATTTATATATTTTTTACTTTATGTTACTGTCAAAAGAAAAACTTGCAGCTGGAAATGCAGTTGTATCCATTAAGTTCTTTGATAACAGTACATACATCTAAATAAAAATGTGAAAAAACAAAATTCAAATGGCATTTTCTACTGAAATAGAAAAAAACCCAACAGTACATATATCTTGTAGGAAAAGCTATAAGCTTAAGGAGAAATTATTGGCAAAAACACCATTTAAATAGATGAGCTATTTTTATGGAGGAAAAAAAGATATATGGTGCTAAAGTACATGCATTTTTATATGCCAGGACCATCTGATGTTTATAAGTATGTTAGAAATAATATTATTTTCTCAATAACTCCTAATTTTCACTCCTAAATTTATACAAGTTCCACTTTAAAAATATAAAGCACAGAAGATAAGAAATTTTGTTAAGTGTAAATCTGAGGCTAATTTTAGATAAGAATAGCATGTCATTATTCTTAGTGGTTTACCCTTGTTGAGTCATGATATCAAAGATCAACACTGCACTGTTGTGGTTCTTACATGGTATACAATACAAAAGAAATCACATGATTCCATATTCACAAAACTCTAAAAAAGAAGACAAATTTATAGTGAGAAGGGATCGGTGGACATGGGAGTACAGAGTGAGAGAGGCGTGACTACAAAGGAACATGAGGAAATTTGGGAAACAAAAGAAATGTTCTGTATTTTTAGTGTAGTAATGCTTCATAGGTGTATACATCTATCAAAACCAATCCCTATCAAAATACCATCAACTTTTTTCAAAGAAATGGAACAAATAATCCTAAAATTTGTATGGAACCAGAAAAGACCCCAAATAGCCAGAGGAATGTTGAAAAAGAAAAGCAAAGCTGGGCATCACAATTCCGGACTTCAAGCTCTATTACAAAGCTGTAATCATCAAGACAGTATGGTACTGGCAAAAAAACAGACACATGGATCAATGGAACAGAATAGAGAGCCCAGAAATGGACCCTCAACTCTATGGTCAACTCATCTTCGACAAAGCAGGAAAGAATGTCCAATGGAAAAAAGACAGTCTCTTCAACAAATGGTGTTGGGAAAATTGGATAGCCACATGCAGAAGAATGAAACTGGACCATCACACCTTACACCACACACAAAATAGACTCAAAATGGTTGAAAGACCTCAATGTGAGACAGGAGTCCATCAAAATCCTAGAGGAGAACACAGGCAGCAACCTCTTCGACCTCAGCTGCAGCAACTTCTTCCTAGAAACATCGCCAAAGGCAAGGGAAGCAAGGGCAAAAATGAACTACTGGGACTTCATCAAGATAAAAAGCTTTTGCAAAGCAAAGGAAACAGTCAACAAAACCAAAAGACAACCGACAGAATGGGAGAAGATATTTGCAAATGACATATCAGATAAAGGGCTAGTATCCAAAATCTATAAAGAACTTCTTAAACTCAACACCCAAAGAACAAATAATCCAATCAAGAAATGGGCAGAAGACATGAACAGACATTTTTCCAAAGAAGACATCCAAATGGCCAACAGATATATGAAAAAGTGCTCAACATCGCTCGGCATCAGGGAAATCCAAATCAAAACCTCAATGAGATACCACCTCACACCAGTCAGAACGGCTAAAATTAACAAGTCAGGAAATGACAGATGTTGGCAAGGATACAGAGAAAGGGGAACCCTTCTACACTGTTGGTGAGAATGCAAGCTGGTGCAGCCACTCTGGAAAACAGTATGGAGGTTCCTCAAAAAGTTGAAAGTAGAGCTACCCTATTATCCAGCAATTGCACTACTGGGTGTTTACCCCAAAGATACAAATGTAGTGATCCGAAGGGGTATGTTCACCCCAATGTTTATAGCAGCAATGTCCACAACAGCCAAACTATGGAAAGAGCTAAGATGTCCATCAACAGATGAATGGATAAAGAAGATGTGATATATATGTACAATGGAATATTATGCAGCCATCAAAAAACCCCCAAAATCTTGCCATTTGCAATGACGTGGATGTAACTAGAGGGTACTGTGCTAAGCGAAATAAGTCAATCAGAGAAAGACATGTATCATATGACCTCACTGATATGAGGAATTCTTAATCTCAGGAAACAAACTGAGGGTTGCTGGAGTGGAGGGGGGTGGGAGGGATGGGGTGACTGGGTGAAAGACATTGGGGAGGGTATGTGCTATGGTGAGTGCTGTGAATTGTGTAAGACTGATGAATCACAGACCTGTACCTCTGAAACAAATAATACATTATATGTTTAAAAAAAAGAAAAAGAAGATAGTAGGAAGGGAAAAATAAGGGGGGGGGGGAATCGGAAGGGGAGACGAATCATGAGAGACTGTGGACTCTGAGAAACAAACTAAGGGTTCTAGAGGGGAGAGGGTGGGGGGATGGGTTAGCCTGGTGATGGGTATTAAAGAGGGCACGTATTGAATGGAGCACTGGGTGTTATACGCAAACAATGAATCATGGAACACTACATCAAAAACTAATGATGTATGGTGATTAATGTAACATAATAAATTTTTTTTAAAAAACCATTGAATTATACACTTTAAATAGGTTCACTTTACTGTACATAAATTGTACCTCAATAAATTTCATTTAAAAATATTAAGTGCCATAAGCAAAGTAAAAGTTACAAAATAAAAAAAATTGTATTTCATGAAATTTGAGGGTCATCATCTTCTCTAAAAAGAACAAAAACCGATCACAAACAAATCTTGAACTTGTAGAAATTCAGAACTAAAAATTTATTTAATTTTTACTTAGGTATATTATCAAATATGGGCAGTAAGATATATTACCTACAGATGACCAGATTACCAAATTCACATTTCAAGAACCTTTAAAGATCATTTCCTCTAATATGAGGTAAGCAGATAAACTCATGACCAAGTGGAAACAAGTTCAACAGCCATTCTATGGCATTAAAGTGTTCAGGACCAGAGTGTCTCACCAATACAGTTAAACCAGGCTTCTCAGAATTCCTGAGCACCTGATATAGTGGACACACCTAAAGGGGAAAAAACATCCAAGGTGTGTGGTGTAGAAGCAGCTCCTCAGATTCAAACACAAGAACACCTGAAAACCTGCATCTTATACCCAACATGCCATGACTAGTCATTTCTCTGATGAGGGAAAAAACCCAATATTGTAATGTACTAAGAAGGTCAGACCTTTCTTATAAAAACAGAAATATAAGAAGAAAGGGGGGGGGGCAAAAAAAACCTGTTACAGGGCGCCTGGGTGGCTCAGTCGATTAAGTGGATGCCTTCGGCTCAGGTCATGATCCCAGGGTCTTGGGATCGAGCCCCGCATCGGGCTCCCTGCTCAGCGGAGAGCCTGTTTCTCCCTCTCCCTCTGCCTGCCTTTCTGCCTACTTGTGCTCTCTCTCTGTCAAATAAATAAATAAAATCTTTTTAAAAGGGGCGCCTGGATGGCTCAGTCGTTAAGCGTCTGCCTTCGGCTCAGGTCATGATCCCAGGGTTCTGGGATCGAGCCCCACATCAGGCTCCCTGCTCCGCGGGAAGCCTGCTTCTCCCTCTCCCATTCCCCCTGCTTGTGTTCCCTCTCTCGCTGTGTCTCTCTCTGTCAAATAAATAAATAAAATCTTTAAAAAAAAAAAATCTTTTTAAAAAATGTTTAAAAGAAAAAAAAAGCCTGTTCAGCCATTCTAATACTGAAGAAGAGAGACTACAGAGCAGTCTCGGTAGAAATTCCAGGAACCAGCCAATCTTCAATGTTATAGCCCTTAAAAGCACCCAGGCAGTACAGCTAATGATATACCTCTATTATTTCTTAAACCATGTATTTAACAAATTTAATGTTTCCTATGTTGCAAATACTGTTTTAAATACTTCACAAATATTAACTCATTTAATTCTAATACACCCATTGAGGCAGATATTTTACTTTACAGATAAGGAAACTGAAGTACAGAGAGATTAAGTAAACTTCTCAAGGGTACACATCAGACCTAGTAGTCAACTGCCAAAGTCCACACTTCTAACCACCACACCATCTTGCCTCTCTTTACAAGTTTTTAATTTATGAACGTTCACAGATATGAACAAAGCTTTGCACCAGAACAAAGTACACTGACTCTACTTGCCACAAACAAATGGTCTTTTGTCAGTCAAATGCAGTTATTTAGTCTCTGCAACTGCATTAATTGTTAGATTTCTGGCAATGGTTTCAACTCTGGCTGCAAACTGGAATCACCCAGAAGTTTCATTTAATTGATCAGGAGTGGGAACAGGTTATTTATTTTAATGCTCCCCAGATGAAGCCACTGTGCAGTGATGGCTCAAAACCACAGGTCTATGGTAAGACAGTAAACTCAAATGCCTCTTGAAATATACAGATCAGTGAGACTTGGGGCATCCTGAAGAGTCAAATTTAATTAAAAAACAAAACACTGCATGGATGAAACTCTGTATCTACAAACACAATTTAGCCCACAGTCTACCTTGTGTTTGGAGCATTCTCTTTTTATAAACATTTATGATAAAAATAATTCAAAATGTAAAACTGAGTATTTCCTATACTTGAGATGGAAAGAATTAAGAACAGTCAGAATCAACGACATCAACATCTGTTATTCCCTTATGAAGCAACTTTACTGATATGTGTACAACCACAGAGATCACTTGCTTAGTGTAAACAAAGGACTTATGAACAACCTTCTGATAATTAATTTCTGTATAAGTGGGACTAGGAATTTCTATATTAAGTAGAGAAATTTCTTTATAAATGAGAAAAGGGGATATTCAGATGCCCCTCTAAAGGAATGGTGATTAGCCATCTATTCTAAAATAACCCTTGCAATGGGCATCAACATACCTATACTTAGAGCACAATAAATTAGTATAGTTTATATCAGTGGTTCTCAGATGTTTTCATTTTGCAACTAATACAAATTTCACTCCCAGAATTTAGGAGATTGATATTGGGGTTGTACAATTTTTATCTCTGAAGTTACAATATATAAGTAAATATACACTCATACACAAAATTATTACCATCTTCTAACACACAGACATACAATACAATATCCTTGTTAGTTCTCATTTTTCTGTTTGGACAAAATTTTTTTTTTTTTTTTTAAATCTTTGGTTAACACTGGTATGTAGGAACCAATGGGTAGGGAAAGAGGAGTAGCAGATAAGAAAGAAGAGAAATTCACAGTACACAGTAAATTAAGGCAAGTTGATTCAAGAAACATGTACCAAATGTTATGGACAAGGCACTTTACAGTATCTATATTCTCCACTATTTACTGTTTTACTTATAGAGAAACAGTATGATGTTTATATTGATAATTTCAACCATTTTTAAAAGAGTAAAATTAATCTAACTATTCAATATAAGAAGCCATGACCATAAATTCTTTACAAAAAAATTGTACCCAAAATTTACAATTTATAAATACAAATGAATATAAAAAATTAAACTCTACCACCTGGAAATATCTATATTAACTTCTTTCTTTTTGTGTGTGTCTTAAATTTATAAGGCATGATGCTACATACTAGGGATATAAAAACAAAAGGCAGAGTCCTACTCCAGGAACTAAATTTAGTGGGAAACACAGGTAAACGAACTGGTAAGGGATAAATACAATAAAGGCAAGCACAACTGTGGTATGGAAACATAAGACAGAAAGAGGGGCACTAATGTAAAATTGGACACTACTGGTGTCTTCCAAGGATCTGTACTCAATTATACATTATCATCACTCCGTGGGGCAGTTCATCTGGCCTCAAACTTCCACAGACAGGGCTTCCAATCCTACACTTCCAAAGGATATATTCCAAACTAAACAATTACACCATCCCTATGACAAATCAACCTGTTTACTCTGTTCTCCCTGGTCCCATCCCAACACACACACATTTCCAAAATGGATGAAAATGGGTACTTACATCTTCCCAGACAACAAAGCTGGACATCATCTCTGACTCTTCCCCTTTACTTTTACTGAAACTACTCACTCTGACCTTCAAAAAGTCTTTGGTATATCTTTCTCTATTTTCATGATCACTGTTGTTATTGATGCTATCATTAACTCTAAGTGAGATTAGAATAAGTCTCCTAGGTGATCTCTTTTCTTCTAGGTTCCTTCCTATTCTATAGTACTTTTTAGCTCAGTGTCCCTTAACTCCTCTGTCCAGTATATAACCTATGGAGTTTTTACATACATATGCCTACGTTCCACAAAGTTCCACAGATGATACTGATGTGGAACCAAGGCTAAGATCCACTGCATTTATTGTTTTTTCCCCCTACAAAACAATCAAAAGGATCTACATCAATCAAAAGGATCTACTTAATTTTTATTGTACCTTTTGAAATGTAAAAAAAAACCAAACCCTACAAAGATGACTAAAAATAACAAAATCAAATAGCTAATATACCATGTGCCTCTCACTGAAATGACTGTTTATCAGTCAATGTTCTCTTTTAGTGTTACTATTTTTTTTTTTTTTAAAGATTTTATTTATTTATTTGAGAGAGAGAGAATGAGAGACAGAGAGCACGAGAGGGAAGAGGGCAGAGGGAGAAGCAGACCCCCTGCTGAGCAGGGAGCCCGATGTGGGACTCCATCCCGGGACTCCAGGATCATGACCTGAGCCGAAGGCAGTCGCTTAACCAACTGAGCCACCCAGGCGCCCTAGTGTTACTAATTATTAAACCTTTCATTTTTTTCTCCCTGCTAGAACGGCAGTTCCAACTCTCCTTGCGCAAAGTTAACAAAGCCCTTCTGTGGACAGTCTTCACCTTACTTATTCTGCTGACTAAATAAAGATGCTATCACAAAGCAACACTTTCTGATTCTATATCAGAATGAGCGTGACTAAAAAAAAAAAAGTAAAGAAAACAGAATAAAACCTCACTTTAAAAAATGTAAAAAAAAGAAAACCTGTTCTAAGTTTCTTGGGGTCATGGAGTTGGTTAGTACTTTGAAGTAGTGTTGAAGGCCATAGAAGGAAAAAAAAAGTTAGGAAATTTCAATTAAAAAGTCTGTTATCCTAATTTTAAAAACAATTTCAAAACTTTGTTTCAGGAAAAACACGAACATTACATTCATTCTTTCATTTTTAGACCTTCTGGTGTTAGTTTAAAATTATTTCTAATTCAACATTTTCCCTCCCTGCCAATTCTCTTGTTTGAGGTGTTTGCAAAAGAATAACAATCACAAACGTATTTTTCAGCCTATCCAAAACTGTTATTCTAGCTCACCCTTTGTCTCAAACTATGAAGAATTTGAATAATCAATAAGAATTAAACATCTCAACTAGACTATTTAGTAGTTGCTTCTTAATATGCTGCTCACAACTCTTTATCTTTGAAACATAATTAGTCTACAGAACCAACACAGCCTGTGTTCTCCTTTTGTGCTTCAGTATCAGTCATCTGTCTTAACTGCTTTTATAATATCATCATTGCTATTACTAACATTGATTTTAATATAGGATACTACAATAAAGATCACCCATAATCCCATGACCTTGAGAATATCACTGTTAACAGGTTATTATGCATTTTTACTTTTCTCTGATTGATTTATAAGCTGCATGGGTTTATGTGATGAACTGTTTTAATTTGTTTTGGCATAGAGAATAAATTCAGTGAATAAATTGATGAAATTTACTAAAGACATCCACAGATGGGTTAAAAAATCAAAACTAAATGGAATGGAAATCACACTTTTATTTCTAACAACTGTAGCCTTTACATTTTCTCAGAATTTTTACATCATTGAAAACTTTAAGTCTGGGAAAAGAGATGCCAAGCATAATAATAATCATTATAAGAACAGGATTATGTGACTAGGATTATGGAAAAAAACATACAAAGACACTTAAAATACACATGGCTCTACTTCAGTTTTCAATTAGATATGTACTCATCAGGCAGATCGGATTAAACAATGAAGTCCCTGTTTGGAAAGCAAAACTAGCTGTTTCTCATTAAAAAGCTGTCTACAACTCATGATACATTTAAAATGTTTCTGGCCTCCCATCCAAGTACTAACCAGGATGGGAGGCCAGAAACATTTTAAATGTATCATGAGTTGTAGACAGCTTTTTGTGGTGTTATTTTTAAAATTCTGAATAGCAAAGACAGAAAACACCTGTATCTGCAAGCATATTTCCATTTATATAAACTCAATCTAAAAGACTGTCCCTTAGCTATAAATGGCTGACACTACAAACACCTCTTCTCACCACTGCTAGACATTTCTCTGCCATTTCCTCTTGGTAACTACTTAAGATAAATCAGCACTGCCTACAACACTGACCATTATCTCCAATTCTCACTTTATACAAATTGGCAAAGGATCTTTAAGTGGTGACAGAGAACAGGTAGTAAATAGAGTAGAGAGGGAAAAAAGTGGTAAAAGAAGGAGTGCACTAAATCCACCTGCTCGTCTTTACCATTCTATCCACTACCCCTCCCAACCCCAAACCTGCTCATCCCCATCAACAAGCATCAGTTGGACAAATGGACTGGGAAGGATGGAGAGAAATCTTTTTCTACCACAGCAGGAAAATCTTATTTTCATTGTTATTCCTGCTTCATTTTCAATTTCAGTACCAGATATAAGGGAAGGGAAAACTACATTATCTAACTCTATACTCATTATCCAGTGCTCACTCCTGTCCTTATTATCCAGTGAACATTCTTCATTCTACCCTAATTTATTTCCTTTCCTGCCATTTCTCACACAAAAACCCGTACCTCATATAGTCCCAACTCAACTAATCATACCTATCCCATGGACTACCCCATTCTCATCAATTTACATCTTTACACCCAACACAAACTTCTGCTTCCCATTTTCCCTCCTATTCCACCAACATGTGGAGTCACCATTAGGTGTGCAATTGGGAAGAAAAACCATTATGCCCATAAAATATGTACAGTGCTAATGATGAACTATCCAAACTTTAAGCAAGTTGTTTCAGCATTTTGGGGATTTGGCACACTCACGTGTAAAAGGAACGAACTAGTTTAAATCCCCATTTCAAAAACTGGCTGACAAATTTCCAGGCCCCAGTGACAAGGATTCTAAAACTATATACCTAAGGTAGAGACAGGAATTTTCTAAATGGCACCCAGATGAGTCTACTGATCAGTCATATTTGGGAATCAATGATAAATGCTAAGGCTCCTTCTAGTCTAACATTCCAATATTCTAAGCTGGAATTTTCACTGCATTTTCTGATAGGAATACTGTTATAAAAGGTGTGTAGTTTATATCATTGATGGTCTTACAGGTACTGTTTAAATAGGCCTGTATAACCTGACCTAGCACCTAAGCTCCATTTACATCATTATTTTATGACCGCAGGTGACTTGCAAATGAACTTCTATGTTTGCAGACTGTGGACCACCAGTATTATAATACTAAAACCTCAGAGGAAAACACTAAAAATTATTTTCTTCGGATTATGTGCATAATTAGACTTTTCCACAGATGGCCTTTTCACCTTTTCACAGATTTCTGCCCAATCACAATTAAGATTTGACCTACAAGTCAGAAATAAAAGTAGGAAGGGCATGCTCTTTAGGATCTTTTACTTTGCTAGTTCACTGATGGGGCTTTGTGTATCACTGAAATAAAGCCTAGAGAAATCTAGATCATTGATGGAATTCAGGGCATTAAAATGCCTAATGAACAGTCTCACTCAAATGTTTACAGACTGCCAGGACTTTACCTGCCCAGAAGCACACTAGATCATTCATTTATGAACCACATGTATCTATTCTAGCTCTAGTAACTTCCAACTACCAATTCTCATTATAAACAAAGGTTCCCTTGGTTAATATTCAAGTTGAAAGACATGTTTCAACATGTGAGAACTAATCAAGTAAAAACAGCACTTGAAGACATGATGACACATTAGTAGTGTGTTGATTTAAGTGGAACCTCTTCATTTATGAATAAATTAATAATATTATTATAAAAAGGTAAAAATGGAAACCATTATATGCTAGTCAGCTTTTTCTTTAAAAAGATGTACTTGCTTAGAGTTTTACAAAATAGCATGATAAATTAAAGGAAATTGTGTCCATTTATTTCTTCATTTCTCCAGTGGATTTCTCCAATCTACAGTGAATGCCATTATGTAAGTGCATTCTCTGAATATCAAGAATGATGCAATGGTTGCCATAACAACTACTCATTTTATTGAATAAATTGTGGGTTGGGGGTTAAAGCGTTCTTTTAAAAAACAAATGTCAACATCTTAACTATGCCTGATAAGTCTCTTTCTATTGCTACCTATTAAACAGTAACTATAGGCCATCTTTGAGGATGACTATTTAAACAGCTATTTAAAAAGCTAGGCTTGAGTTGCCAAAGGAGAACTTTGAATTTAAAGTTTGAAAAATGAAACACATCAACTACATTCAAAGGAACAAAAGATACTTCTTTTTAATTTTCTACAGTAACTGAAAAGTGTTTGTAAATCAAAAGTAACATGATATTACATGTCACTGTAACAAATTTTGCTTCTAATCCTAAATTTAACTCACTATAAGACTAACACTAGAAGACTGCCGACTTTTCAGTTTGCAATTAAGCTAAAGTGAGAACAAGTAGAAGGTTATCCCTCATTTTGATACTCAAGAAATTTCTCCTGAGTGTGTGAAAAAACTGGGAATTTTCAATGTCAAGTGACCTATAAAATAGCTCTGTAAAGAAGCCTATATTTAAAAACACCAAGGATAACTGTAGACCCCAACTATAAACGCTCCTCAGGCGAAGCAAAAGCTACTAAAGGCTTCTTCCTTTGCTTAAGATCTTCCATAGGACAGGTTCCCAGCGATGGCCAGCTTCACTGGCATCTGTGTCCTTAGGAGGCTTGGTGGTTACACAGACTATTCAAAGCTAAACAGTATTTTGAGAACCTGCCCCAGATCTTTTCCTTCCCCACCGAAATAAACAGTAAGATCAAGGTTTTGAAGAATGGCGGGTGGGGGGTATGGATGGCGCCCCTCCCCCCTTTAACAAGGTGAAGTCCAGTCAGCTAGAAGGCCTGCTGACTTCGCAGCCCTGGAAACCAATGCGAGGAAGCTCCAGCACTGCCTGGCTAAACCCACAGGCAAGGGGTCTGTCGGGGCAGCAAATCAAACAGCCTGGTCAAGCGCAAGGGAGAGAGTGGCAACTCAGGCTTCTTTCAATCTGTCTTTCACAAATGGCTTTTACCTGCCTTCGTGTTTTACCTTCACGTCTCTCGCGACAAGCGACCGCCGCCTCTTCTGGGAGGTGCGTTTGTTTGTGTGTGTAGTGACAACAATCTCAGCACCCCGACTGGGGACAGGGGATTGGAAGGGGTGGGGACTCAGTTCCTCCACAGCCCTGGAACTCTCCTGAAGGGCCCTCGAAGAAAAGGGGGCGGGAGAGCGCGCCTGACGCCGACTGAGGACTCGACCAAGAAGGGGGCGTCCGGGCCTGGGAAAGCGGCACTGGCAGGGGCTGACGTGCAGCTCCTTCAGGTTGTAATGGTGGCCCCTTGGGGGAGGGGAGAGGTGACAAGGGGCTGGGGGCGATGAGGCCTCCCCTCCCCCCTCGCTCAAGCTCGCTGTTTACCTTCCCGGTACTTCTTGCGGAGCCGCCGGTGGACGCTCTTCACCACCCCGGAGAGCTTCTCCTGCTCCAGCTTCCGCTCCTGCTCCCGAGGCGGCGGAGTGCTCGGGGGCCCAGCCCCGTGCCTGCGAGCACTGCTTCGGCCGCCGGCCTCCGGCTCCATATCGCTGCCGCCGCTGCCGCCGCCGCTGCCGCCGCCGCCCCTCGGGCCCCCGCAGACGCCTGCCTGACGGAGGAGGTGGGGAAGGAGGAGGCAGCAGCGGAGGCAGCAGCCGGGGGAGGCAGAGGAGCCGAAGCGTCGGCCTCGGAGGTGGCCCCTTACCCAAACGCTCAAGCTGATTGGTGGACTGTGGAGGGCTGGGCGGAAACGGAAAAGGCTAAGGGCCAATGGACGGAGAGCGCCGGCGGCGCACCCGGTTGTTTGGGACCGCGAGCAGCTGGAGGAGGCGGGGCTTGCGGGCTAAGGGGAGCTGAGGCATTGGGAGCGCTGGGCCCAAAAGCTCCTTTCTGTTCCCCGTCCCTCGCCAGATTCTGTGCGCCGGCGCTGTGAACCGCGCGCTTGCGCGTCTGAGTTTGCTTCGTTGGGGCTCGGTTCTACTGCCCATCCTGTTCACGTCTTCCAGCCATTCCATCCCCTGAGTCCTCTACCTGAACCCCTGCTGTGCTTTGTCACTTATAGGTTCTCTTTAGCTGCATAGCGCGGGGAAGCGCTTTTGAGATGAATCGACGCACAGGAATTTTACATTTCAAGGGACCCAAGCAGAGATGCTTTCATTGGCGCGAGGAGAGGTCTGACTACCAAGTGGTGACTTAATTCACGGGCCGGCAGTGGTTATGCCTTCAGTGCCAGAGCTGGGCGAAGGACATAGGAAATGGGAAACGGAGAAGGCCAAGAAAAGCAGTAGAAGATGATAGTGGAGAGAAAAGGAAAAATGGAGAACCCTCAACACATGCCCTCAAGAACTTTTGTGGTGGCCCGGGTGTCACAGGGAGCGTGCCCTGATTAAATTTGCGTCAGAACTGAGTGCTTTTAAAAATTGGCTTGAGTGTCCACCTGTCCTTTAATTTGGTGGGTTAGTCTATGTGAAGTGTACCTAAGTGGGTTTGGCAACCTGTACCATCACCTGCACCCCTCGTCGCCCTTCTCTCTGGAAATTCCCGGGGAGTGTGGTTGTTGATATCCGTCCCTGCTCCCCAGAGAGATGTAGACTGTATTAGTTCTTGAAGTGGTGTTGAGGCTGCTCAACAAAAGGCTGAGAGCTCTTAAAGGATTGTGTTAGGTTGTAGAGTACCCCCGAACTGCAGTTGTTGGTTACATGATGTTGTTTGTAAAGTGTTGCAAAAACTTTTTAACCAATGATTTTACGAATATAAATAAAGCTTGCGTTATGTAACTTTTATATGCCACCTTCTCAATAATGAAGACTCTAAAGAGCAAAGCACCGTACACACTCTCTAGAACATAGGAAGAACAGGAGGGGGGAAATGAAGGGAGAAGACTGGTGGAATATAAAGATGGAAGATGTATTCCTACCTGCACAGTGTAGAGGCAGATCAAATACAGATAAACTTCAAAAGAACTAATTATAATGAAGTTACACACACATGTGTAATAAATTGAGGCTATGGTGGTCTTATTTGGGAGCTTTTCATTAGAGAAGAAAGAGAAGCTTTAATGACACAGTTGTTCAGGCTCTTTCCATATATATTTTAATATGTATGGGAGGTGAAAAGAGGTGCAAATATTTGGAAGTTACAACCATTGTAAAGAGGGCATTAAATTTCATTTGTACTGAATTGTACTAAAAAAACAAACTCTCCCTGCTACTACTTGCAAATGAATTTTAAAGTCCTTTTTATTTCTTTTTAAAGATTTTATTTATTTGAGAGACAGAGTGATCGAGAAAGAGAGAGAGAGAACGCACACGAACAGAGGGAGAGGGAGAAGCAGGCTCCCCGTTGAGCAGGACCCTGGGATCATGACCTGAGCCAAAGGCAGATGCTTAACCGAAAGTCCTTTTTAAAAGTAAAGATGTTTACTGAAGGAAATTTGGAAAATACAGATGGGAGTAAAATAAAATTGCTGTGGGGCGCCTGAGTGGCTCAGTCGTTAAGCGTCTGCCTTCGGCTCAGGTCATGATCCCGGCATCCTGGGATCGAGCCCCGCATCGGGCTCCCTGCTCTGTGGGAAACCTGCTTCTCCCTCCCTCTCCCACTCCCCCTGCTTGTGTTCCCTTTCTCGCTGTGTCTGTCAAATAAATAAATAAAAATCTTTAAAAAATAAAAATAAAAAAAAATTGCTGAGAGAGAAGATCTTAAGTGTTCTCATCACAAAGAAGAAATGGTAAATATATGATGGGATGGAGGTGGTAGCTAATTTGATAGTGGTAATCATTTTGCATTTTATAAAATATCAAGTCAAGATGTTGTACACCTTATACTCACAATGTTAGGTGTCAATTATATCTCAGGAAAGCTGAGGGGAAAAGTAAAAGTCACCTGGAAACCCACCACTTGGAGATAACAACTGTTAACATTTTTTTTCTTTGCATATATATCTTTATTTCAAATGGTATATTTTTGATGGACATAAGGTAATCTGTTATATGAATAGCCTTTCACTTTAGTAACCAATTCCCAACTATAGTATATTTATGGTGTTTCCAGTTTTTTGGTGTTCCAAATAATGCTGTGATGAACACCCTTGTACACAAATGTTTATCTATTTAATTACACATTTTACTAGGCTAAATTTCTAAAAGTCAAATTTTTTAATCAAAGGGTCAAAATTTTAACTAAAACATGAGTCATATTTTTAACTAAAACATGTTAAAGTTTTTAATATATATTGTCAAATGCCTTGTCTGAAAGGGTGGCAGTTTATGTCACCTGAAGCAGTATATATGAATGTCTATTTCACTGCACCCTTATCAAATATAAGTATTACAATTGACAAAACCATTAATGAGATTTTTTAAAGGTCTTTGTTTTTAAGAAACATGTGGGACTTTTCTGCTGTTTTTTAACTAGCTATTCTAGTTGGTATAATATTAACATTGAATATTAATATAAGACCAAATAAAAAGAACTTATTCAAGACTCTCTAGTTGTCATTTTTTCAAGCAAATTAAAGAGCTTCATTTTTTAAATGTGTTTTTGGTTTCATACTTCCTTGAGAAGGGAATTGGAAAGCTGGATTTTATTCTGAATTTGCATGAATTCAAATAGGGTAAAGGCCAATATAACCAATACTGACTTTTCTTAGGAGGATTATGGCAACTGGCCGTAGACCACAGTTTAAAAGGAAGTTTATAACCTTCCTCTTGTGTGATTAGAAATATTGGAAAAAGCTTTCTATCTGTTAAGGTAGCAGAAGAATAGTAATAGGATTTTCCATTTAGTAAAATATTTGTCCCAGTTGCTGCTAAGAGGGGTTCTCTGCAGGAAGTATGTTCAGTGCCATAGTCAACAAGCATATCCTATGTGCAGGAAAATATCAACACCTTTGCCTCCCATGTGATGACAGGATTTCATTTACTGTAAATATCTTATTTTTAAAAAATTCTCCCATTATTTTATTTTATTTTTTTAAGATTTTATTTATTTATTTAAGAGAGGGAGAGATAGAGAGTGAAAGCAGCGGGTAGCAGCAGAGAGAGAGAGGGAGAAGCAGGCTCCCCCTGAGCAGGGAGCCCGATGCGGGGCTCGATCCCAGAATTCTAGGATCATGATCTGAGCGAAAGGCAGATGTTTTACCGACTGAGCCACCTAGGCACCCTCTCATTATTATTTTAAACGGCTGGTGGAAAAGGGGATGTTGGAATAAAACAGTATTCACTGAGCAGGATAAACCAGTCTGGGAGGAGGAGGCATTTTTTCTAATGACTGCACTAAACCCCAGATAACTAAATTTCTCATCCTCATTCTTTGCCTTACCTGACCAACTCTTGCACTCTTCCCCATGCACATTTGGTGTGTCATAGTAAGTTTCTCTGTCAAAGAACTACTCAGTATAGGAAAAATGTCCTTGGCAAGAAAAACACCTGTCTTCTTTGTTTGCAGTTATATTCTTTATAAGGGAAACAAATTCCCATAGACAATAAGGATCAACATGTAAAAATAAGGTGCATTCTATTCTCAGTGAGAGTTCAGAAAATATTAGTGATGAAAAGTAAAATTTTAAAATCCATATCAAAATCTGGGTGATGGCACTGAGTTAGTGAATAGAAAGATTCTGGGTACACTTTGCATAAGTGTACTTTCCATTATTTATTGAGTATTCCTGTAGGTGGGATAAGACTACACGGTAGGAATTGGAGTTCTTTCGATGGTCTAAAGCATTAATCATTTATTTTTATTCTCCACTATGTTTTCATTTATTCCTCTTTGACCCTTTTTATTATCAAAGTCTTAAAAACAATTAGGTTTTATTTTTCCAGTCCTCATTTTAACTGAATTTCTGAAAATTATATTTCTAAATAGCCATGAGCCAAAGATTTGGCCAGCTTGGAATATATCTCTATCTTCCATAATAAAAAGGGACATCAAGTCTTTTTATACTATTGAGGTACACCATTGTACATTTTATAAATGTAAGTTTAATATTAATACCTCTATTAATTAAAATAATAGTGGAGAACTAGCAAGAAAAGACATATTTTCAGTGATATGTTTCATTCAGTATGGTGGATTACAACTTTAAAATTCCTTCTATTTATTGAAAATAGAATTATTTTCTTAAAGAATTTATCTATAACTACTATCCAGTGTCTCCCCTGCAGTTCTTAACATATCTGCCAACATAAAAATCTTTAAAATAGCACAGTTTACCTCTCTTTCCAGAATATGCAGAATCGTGTTAAGACCAGTATTAACTAGAGCAAGTGAAAACCATTAATTAGTGCCTAACTCCAAATGCAATGATAAAATTTACAATATTTTTTTAATATATTAATTAATGAAATTCATTTAATTTTCACAACAGGACTAACATAGGAAGATATCTACATAGAAAATGTGAAGTATTCTTCCAGGTGATAGATGATGTTCTTATAATGGAGCATAGGACTAAGAGATTTTCTGCATCCTGATTTCAGCTTTTCATTAACCACCAGGGCATTAATCACTTGATTTCTCTAAGCTTTATTTTTCCTTCTTTATATGTTAAATGAAGAGGTTAGATTTGACTTGTGTTTTTCAATATTCTTTTTTACCATGACACACAGTAAGAAATACATTTTTTTAAGTAATACATTTTACTTGTTTATCCTGAAAGACATACAAATGGGCAACAGATACATGAGAAGGTGCTCAACATCATTAATCATCAGAAAAATTAAAATCAAAACCATAATATTATTAAAGGATATTAGGTGGCCCCCAATCTCCAGAAAGACCAAAGTGGCAGACTTGGAGACTACCCAGCTTGGATCAACACCTAAGTCAGACCCAGCGCCCTCTATCCGGTCAAACCCCACTGGCTCTGTTTCTTGGCATACAGGGCAAATGTTGGACATTGAATGATGGAACTTCAGTCACTGTAATACTAAAATACCCACACCTCCACGGTCTCCCTTAACAGACCAAAAGATTCCCTGCAGCTTCTGCTTCTTGTTTTGCACTTTTCTGAATAGACAGTTCACTCCAGAGAATATGGTTAGCAGAGTCTAAGTCTCTTATCTGGGCCTGCATTCATGCCAGAGGAAATCTCCCGGATGTAAAAATGGTGTTCAAAAGGAGCTGAGTAACCTCTATATGGCAAGGTACATCTCACAAAGTGTTCTGAAAATTAAAGTGAGTCACAGAATTATAGCGGTTTGGAGGGTGAAAGGGATCTTTTAAATTGGTCATGTTTTCCAAATTTTAGGCCAATACTCAATAGTGGACCATAAAATCAATGTAGTGTGCTCCCCAGTTTTAAAAACTAAAATAGAATTGAAAATACCACCATGTATTATTGCACTTAATGAAAGTAAGTATTGTCTGGTGGAACTTTTGTCCTAATTACATATAAGTGTCTATATTTATATATGTATAGTATATGTTTAAGTGTCCTGAGCCCCAATGTAAAATGTAAAGATAAACAAGTAGATCAATGGAACAGGAGAGACGTTCAGGAATAGACCCACACTTGTATAGACAACCGATTTTTTTCACAAAGTTGCAAAGACATTTAGCGGAGAAAGGACAGTCTTTTCAATAAATGATGCTGAAACAATTGGACATTTATATGCAAAAAAAAAAGAACTTCAGCCCAAGTCTCATGCCATATATGAAAATTAACTCAAAATGGAACACGGACCTAAATATAAAACCTAAAACTGTAAAAGTTCTGGAAGAAAACCTTTTTGACCTTGGGTTAGGCACATATCTTTTAGAGATGACATAAAGTACAACCCACAAGAGAGAAAATTAATAACTTGGACTTCACAAAAACTAAAATTGGCTCCTCTTCAAAAGACACTGCTAAGGGAATCAAAAGACAAGCCACTGAGTGGGAGAAAACATTCGAAATCATATGTCTCATAAAGGGCTTATATCCAGAATGTGCAAAGAACTCTCAAAACTGCATAATAAGAAAACAAATAACTTCCTTCCTTCACAAAGGGGAAGAAGATATGAAACACTTCCCTAAAGATGATGTACAGATAGCAAAAAGCACATGAAAAAGTTTTTAGTCATTAGGAAATTAGTTATTAGGAAAAAAATTAAAAGCACATGAGATACCCACCTATTTGACTGTCTAAATTAAAAAGACTGACCATACAAAGTACTGGCTGGAACACAGAGGTAGGGGAACTCTCATACAGTTGAGGTGCAAATGTTAAATGGTACAACCATTTTGGAAAACAGTTTGGCAGTCTCTCAAAAAGTTAAACATACACCTACCATATGATTCAGTCATCACACTCCTAAGTATTTACACAAGAGTAATGAAACTATATATATATACATTTTATATATGTGTGTGTGTGTGTGTGTGTGTGTGTGTGTGTATATAAACGTTTACAGTAGCTATATCTGTAACAGCCCCAAACTGAAAACAACCCAAATGTCTATCAACAGATGGGAATGATAAACTGTGGCATAGCTATACAATAGAATAGTAGTCAGCAATAATAAGAAATAAACTGTTGATTCATATGACAACATGAATTAATCTCAAATAATTAATGCTGAATGTCAGAAGTCAGACAAAAAACAATAATATACTGTATGGTACTTACCTATATAAAACTTTAGAAAATGCAAATTAGTCTATAGTGGCAAAATGTACATAAGTAGGTTATGGAGGTGGGGTAAGAAGAAGTGGGTAGGAGGGATTAAAAAGGGGCATGAGGAAACTTTTGAGTATAACGGATATGTTTTTATCTTGGTTTTGGTAATGGTTTTTTGAGTCTAAATTTATCAAATGGTACACTTTATATGTATACATTTTATTATATATTTATTATACCTCAATAAAGCTGTTAAAAATAATAAATTTAGCATCTATTATATGCCAGACCTTCTGCTAGGTATTGTGGCTTCAGTGAAAAAAAAAAAGACATTAAATATATATATATTTTAAAGATTTTATTTTATTTATTTGACAGAGAGAGCGAGGACAAGCATGGAGAGTGGGAGAGGGAGAAGCGGGCTCCCCATGGAGCAGGGAGCCCGATGCGGGGCTGGAACCCAGGACCCTGGGATCATAACCTGAGCCGAAGTAGGACGCTTAACAGACTGAGCCACCCAGGTGCCCCGACATTGTTTATATTTTTATAAAGTTGACAGTTACTAGTAAGAGGACACAGATCAAATTCTATTTTTTTACTATTTATAAAAGAAAGTAAGTGGAAATTTGGTACAGACTGGTTACCTCTTTTGCTATCTAAATCAGCCAAGTGATCAACTTAGTGTGAAAATAACAAGGACTCTCTGGTAACTGAGAAGATATGTAAAAATAAAAGAGATAACAAATAATTTTTGAGTATTAGTCTCTTACCAATGCCTTTGACTCTGAAACAGAAAATGATAAGCAAAGTTTTAAATTCTTAATGTGTTCTAACTCCAAATAGTTGATAGTTATAGGAACTGCAAATATTACTTAGATTTTTGTGCTAGATTAAAATATGTTACTTGGGCGCCTAGGTGGCTCAGTTGGTTAAGCGACTGCCTTCGGCTCAGGTCATGGTCCCAGGGTCCTGGGATCGAGTCCCATATCAGGCTCCCTGCTCAGCAGGAAGCCTGCTTCTCCCTCTCCCACTCCCCCTGCTTGTGTTCCCTCTCTCGCTGTGTCTCTCTCTGTCAAATAAATAAACAAAATCTTTTAAAAAAATAAAATATATTACTTAATTGTAGGAGAATATGTTTTTTAAAGAAAATTTCCCATTGAGGTTTCATACCAGTTAAAGAGAACTAGTGGTAGACTGGTTGAAGAGAAATATATTTTTTGTTTTATTCTCTGATTCACTTTATATGTTTGAGGAAAAGCATCAGATGGAGAAAGGCATTTGTTAGTTATTTAGAAATAGTTATCTGCCAAGTTGATCTTAGCCTATAATAAACTGGCATATGAGATAGTGATTAACTTTTATCAATTGAAAGAAACTACCTGGAGCACCTGGCTGGCTCAGTCAGTAGCACATGCGACTCTTGATCTCAGTATTGTAGGTTCAAGTCCCATGCTGAATGTAAAGATTACTTAAAAATAAAATCTTAAAAATAAAAACAAACAAAAAAACCCCACTACAATAAGTGACATGGTACTTTTAAGTAGAGAAAGTAAGCAAGGAAAAATTGTGAGCTAGGTAACTTGCAGGAATATAGCTTAAATGGGGTGTTATAGGTTCCTATATGGTGATTTTACACATTTTTTTCTTTCTTCTTTATTACATACCGACCCCTACTCCCCATTCTTTCAGCACTTGCATCTTAAAGATATTCCTATCTTACTTTGTTAAAAGATTAATAACATTAAAAGGGACACTTTGAACTTTTTATAAAAAATAAGTTAACCAGTCATTATACGACATGGATTTTAAGGATAAATACTTATGGTAAAGTGGAAGAGAAGACAAAGTTGGGAATGTAAATAATAGTGAAGCAAGATGTCCTCACGGATAAACTTTGCTTATGTCACACTTTTAACCCAGCTGAAGAAAAAAGGCAGTTATTCACACCAAAATTTTGTGATTTAAAACAGTATCAATCATTTATTTGCTCAAATTTCTGAAATTTAGGCAGGGCTCGGTAATGGTATCAGGTGGGTAACTCAACCAGTCCTAGAAGACCACTTCCAAGATGGTCTCACTCACATTGCTGGCACGTTGGTGCCTTCCTATTTCAGTCAAATAGCCTCAGCTCTCTACCTCACCTCTCCACATAGGCTCCTTAGGTTGGGCTTCTTACAGCATGGAATGTTCACTTACAGCGTGAAAGTTCACTAACTTCCCCCAGAGCGCAAGACACTTCTGGCCTTTTTGTGGCCAGACTCGCCTAACAAATCTAAGCAGTTCTACCACTCCTTTGGTTCATCAAAATTGTCTCCTCTACCTCTACTCTCTTCCCCAGGCCTTTTTGCTAACCCACCTCTTATACTTCCTCCACGATCCAGCACAAGGAGCACTTCCTTCATGAAACCTTTTTTAATTATTCCATATTGATATGGTAGCTCTTTCCTTTTGAAACCCGATAGCTCTTAGTATCTGCACTACTCATTTCTCACTGAAAATGTGCTATTTTATATTATCATTTACTTGCCTACGAATGGCCTGTCCTATGTCCTCAACCCATGGTATGGTTCTTGAGGACACAAACCACGGTCTGTATCTCTGTGCCAGCGCCCACCATCTAGTATGTGCTAATTAAATGCTGATAGGGAAGGCAGGTGTACACTAGGGCATTTTAGTTCTTTTTTAGAAGATATTATTCCATTTGAAGTGATGCATATCTTGAACTTACATAGATGCTTTTAAAAGTGTATTTGAGAAGAGTTTACCTATACTACCAAAGAAGAATTTAAATTATTCTAGGTATAATGAATTCAGATCATTTATTTTATTATATTTTTTTAAATCTTTTTTTTTTTTCGCTTCATATCTCTTGATCTTTTTTCATTGATCCAAAGAAGTAAAGGCTTTTTAGGATGTTCAGCATCAGTGAGGTAAGTCTAGAAAATGCAAAGATAAAACTAGTTAGCATGGAAATAATGAGTATAAATGTTTATAAACTTAATTATCTTCGACTGGAGAGAGAACTAGAGGAACTTTAATAGTATTCCTTTTCTGAACTACATTAGCTCTATCAACACAGCTATTAACTCATTTCATACTCTACTGCTCTGTATGTTTGCCACTGTTGTGACTCGGAGAGTAATAAATGTACCATTGCAATGAGAGAGGAAAACAGGTGCAAACAGAAACTTGAAATGGAATATGTCGAATTTATGAAACATTAATTTAAATAAATCCAAATTTAAATCCAAAAAATGTCTCCACTTACAGACACATCAGCATCTTCAAAGTAGTTTTCTTTTCAGGACACTGCAGTGATTTAAGTTTGAAGAAGTTTCTGAACTTTTAACTTAAGGTAATGAGCCAGTTAATAGGAGACTGGGTTTTGTGTAGGAAGCAATTATCCCAGTAGATGGGAAACTTGAGAAAATAAGCAAAGCATTAATGAGATTGGCAAAAAGGTCATGTATCTGAGAGCTGAGATGGAGTAAAAAGGAATGATGGTGGAAGAAATCATTAAAGACAGTGCCATGAAAACCAATGAAAATAAAGATGAGATACAATATCATTGGATCTACCTCTCTAACATGCCACAGAATTATCTCACCTAAAAATAAGGTGATCTCTAGATATCTGAGAGTTAGGAATCCATGCTTCATTCAGGAGCTTTGTCAATAATTTTGTTTTAGTCCAACCCAACACTGTGATAAAATAAGTTTTAATAGCATAAGTCATTATACACTGATATGTATACGAGTTTATACACAACTTTTGGGAATAGCAGGTCATAAGTACTGCTTCTACTTCCTCTTCTCTCAGTGGCTTCTCAATCCACCACAATCTGGCCTCCAACTCCACTCTGCTGAAATTGCTCTGAGAAGGTCAGCAATGATATGATTGTCAAGTACACTAGCCTCTTTTCGCCTCTCAGCCTACTTTTCCTCTTAACAAAATTTGATATTGATGATTGTTTCCTCCTTGTAAAGCTCTTTCTTGACTTCAAAGCCATGCTTATCTCTTATTCTTCCTATATGGCCCTGATCACTCTTCATATTTTTTCCTTGTTCCAACTCAGCTGCTGGAGTTTTCCAAGGGAATCACCTCACATCATCTTCCCAAATGACTGCCTGCAATCCTAAAGTCCTATTACCTATATTCTTCTCAAACACCGATTTCTCAACTGTTTCTTGAGGTTTCAATCTGTCTTTGGATTTACAGTAACTGCTCATGCTTGATATTTCCCCCTCAAAACTTTTTTGTTTGTTTCTTTTCCTGTTTTCCATTATCAGCAATCCTATTTACTCTATTGTAATCTATTGAAATCTTGGAATAATCTTTTCTTTTTCACCTTTCCTCACTCCCTGTGTTTAAGTCTGGTCCATTCAACCTCTGAAGTGTGTCTGGTATCTGTCTATGCTTTTCCATGACTGCTATTGCTGTCCCAATCCAGGTTCTTATTGTTTTTTACTTGCAATTTTTCTTAGTGGTTTCCTAAATGGACTTACCTCTCTGAATCTGATAGTCTCTATTCCCTATCTATTCTTTATGTTGCTGCTGGAGTTACTTTTTAAATGATGAGTTTGATCATATTACTTCAATGTTTTTTTTAAAAATCTTCCTGTGTCTTCATGGTTTGAGAGCTGCCTGCTTAACTTCTAAAAAAATTATCTTTTATGAGTTTGAATGCTGATCCACAGAAGTGGATCCCCGTGATAAGAAAAATTTTTGGTTTTCTGAGTTTTTGAAACTTCTGAAAAACAACTTTTTTTTTCTGAGTGGCTGCCTTGGCATTTTACAGAATGACAACCCTCCTCACACCCAGAGTCTGGACATTTAAATAGGATGTGAGTTTAGGATTTCTGCTGAAAGTTCTTGCTTTGCTTTCCTGTTGTACCATTTAGAGGAAAGCCCCCCAGAAGTTAGTGATCTCCACCCCAAATACCTTGTAAGTAATAGATGTTTGCTACCCTGCTCTCTACCTCTTTCTCACTCATGACCTGGAATGGAGGTCTGCCCTTCCCCCCATCATGGCAGCCCCCCCCCCCCCATTTCTGGAATTTGTAAAAAACAAATCTTGTGACTTTACTTCTTATGTTTCTTATGTGTGGGTGTACTGAAACTTTGCTTTCAATCAAAACAAGCCCAGGTTTTGCACTTTCCCAAAGTAGGAGTTTGGATGCTGAGGAAGCTACCAGCCAACTCTGTGTGGGTGGTTTGTGCCTCCTCATTCAGCAGGTCACAGACTACATATTCTTACTTTAATACACCAGCTTTGGCTTCTAGCCTTCGGAAGCCATATTTATTCCAAATGACTCCCCACTCTCCAGGCACATTTGATTGAAACAGGAACAGACACCTGAACTGGGCCAATCACTCTCCCTCCTATAAAAAGTATACTTATGAGCTATGGGGTCACTATATTTTAATATTGGGAAATGAAGAAGAAGTAAACAGGCTGAGAAATCTATTTTACATTTAGAAAAAGGAATAATCATATATATTTTTATGCATATATATATAATCATGCCATTTTTTTGATGAAAATCATTTAATAGATTCATATTGCACTTAGAATAAAATCCAAACTCTCTACCATAGGCTACCAGGCTGTGAATTTAATACTTCTTACTGAATTATTCCTATTTTTTCCACTTTCAACTTGTTCTACTTTCTATTTATGCTCCAGCCATTGGATTCTTTTGGGCTCTTGACCATGCCAAATTTTTCCAACCTTGAGTATTTTGAACATGTTATTTCCTCTGCTAGAAACCTTTTATGCTCTTTGCATTCTTGCCTTCTTCTCATCAGTAAAGTCTTAACACAAATATTTTCTCCCTAAAGAGGTATTTTATGACCATTCAATACGAAATAGTGCCCTCCATCTGACCAAAATTCTTTATCACAACATTATAATAATTTCCTTCATAATATTTATCACAAATTATTTCTTTGTTTATTATCTTTCTCCCTCACTAGACAGTACGCTCCTTGAGGACAGGTATCACATTTGCCATATTTGCCACTACATACGCTTGCACATATGTGCATGGCACACAGTAAGAGTTTAAGGAATGGATGTTGAATTAATGAATAAGTTAATGAATGTTTACTTGCTAGACTTTCTCTTCACCACTAATCCCTAATAGATTGGGAGCTTCTCAAATGCAGGACCGTGTTTTATTCACACTTATATACCATACTCTGAGCATAATTCCTGACCCATAGGAAATGCATGATAAATACTTAATAATTTTTAGCTAAAATTAATGCAAATCATCAAACATTTTTTGGTAAAATAACTGCTTTGCACTGCTGTGCTGTGCATCATCTAGAGGAATTCTGCCATTATATACAAGACCAAAATTGTTCCTTGACTTGTAATAACTAATTTGTCATTCATTCATTCATTCATCAAATTTTGAGAGCCTATTATGTGCCAGGCACTTTTCTGAGCTCTGGCGATATAAGAATGAACAAAGTAGAAAAAAGAAACCTGTCTTCATGAAGTTCATATTTCAGTGAGAATAGTACCTCAAATATTCTGCTTTAGTTAATGAGGCTTGGTATACAGTATTTAAAAATCTGCCTAGCTAATTCCAATGTAATGTACAGCTAGGGTTGAGGACCATTGTTTTAGGATGACACATCCTTTTTTTTTTTTTAACCATGCATCTCTAGTGACAACTTTTCCTATCAGTGTGTGTTAGTTCTCAGTGTGTCACTACAGTATTTGCTTTTTAACTTAGAAGATTTTAGGATAAATGAATATGTAATAAAATATGCATAAAATGCCAAGTTATAGGGATTTATTCTGCCTCACTAGGCACAGAATCCATTCCAAAGGAGTGGACAAATTTGAATTCTCTTCCACTTAGAATGTAAATTTGGGTCTTGAAGGCAAAAAGAATTTTTAACAAGGAACAGAAAATATCTTTGGTAGTTTCCTTTTCCCAAGTAAACACTGTTTTGTAAGATTGGAAAATTTCTCGTTCCTTTTTTTTTTTGTATTGTCATTGTTTTCTATATTTAGTATTTATATTTTATTGCATGGAGAACTATATATAGTGATAAATTTTCATGGAGAATAAATATATGCAATTGGTCCATATTCTCTAATGGTGTTGAAAAATTTAAATTTTATAAGGGATCTATAGATACTTTCTGATACCATTTTTTTTTTTGAGGTAAAATATATTTACAATCTGGTGAGTTACAACAGATGAATACATTCATGTAAGCATTAATTCAAACAAGATAGGGAACATTTTCATCACTCTAGAAAGCTACATTTTGCCCCTTCTAGTTAGTCTCCACTTAGCCGCATGTAATTGATGTTTTGATTGTATCACTATAGTGATATTTTTCCTGTTCTTGAGCTTCATATGAAAGGAATCATGCAATAGGTGCTCCTTTGTGTTTGGCTTCTTTCAAATGACATAACATCTTTCATATTTATTCATGTTATACAATAGTATATTATTTTCCTATTGTTGAGTAGTATTCTATTGTGTAAATAGATCATACTTAGTTTATTCACCCAATGATGGTCATTTGAGTTGTTTCTGCTATTAACAATTTTTTTGTTTTGTTTTGTTTTTAAGATTTTATTTATTTGTCAGAGAGAGAGCACAAGCAGGGGGAGTGGCAGGCAGAGGGAGAAGCAGGCTCCCTGCTGAGCAAGGGGCCCTATGCGGACTTGATACCACGACCTTGAGACCCTGACTGAGCCGAAGGCAGACACTTAACAACTGAGCCACCCAGGTGTCCCTAATATTTGTTTTCAAGTATTTTTGTATACATATGTTTTAATTTCTCTTGAATAAATACCTAGGAATGGAAATGCTAGGCCATAAGATAGGTATACATTTTACTTTATAAAAAACTGCCAAAACTTTTTTCCAAAGTGGCTGCATCATTGTATACTCCTACTGGCAATATCTGAAAGTTCCAGTTGCTCTATATCCTTGCCAATATTTGATATTGTCATCTTTTAAATTTTGGATATTTCTAAGGCTGTGAAATAGTATTTCATTGTGTTTGAAATTTGCATTTTCCTGATTACTAATAGAGCTGAATGTTTTTTCATATGCTTATTGAACTTTTCTGTTCTAAAATTTTCAGGGGCACCTGGTGGCTCAGTCAGTTAAGCAACCGACCCTTGATTTCAGCTCAGGTCATGATCTTAGGGCCGTGAGATGGAGACCCACGTCAGGCTCCGCGCTCAACAAGGAGTCTGCTTGGGATTCTCTCTCTCCCTCTCCCTCTATCCCTGTACACCCTGCCCCTGTGCTTTCTGTCTCTTTCTATAACAAATAAATAAATCTTTAAAAAATTGAAAAATAAATAAATAAAATTTTCATTTGGTTCTTTTATATTGTTTCCTTTCTTTGATGAGATTTGTCTATTGTTGACTCATTTTGATCATCTTTTTCTTAAGTCATGAACATCTTCATAATTATTTCTTTTAAGTCCTTGTCTGCTCATTTTAACATCTTAGGTCAACTTGGGATCTCTTTCTATTAAGTCTTTTTTCTTTTGACTAAGGATTATACTCTTGTTTCTTGGCATGTCTAGTACTTTATGATTGCACACTGGATATTGCAAATGATGCATTGTAAAGACTCTTGATTTCATTATAGTTCTCAGGGAAATGTTTATTTTTGTGTGACCAGGCAATTTAGTTACTGGCTGATCACCATGATCTTGTGGAGGCTTGGTTTTTATACTTTGTTAGGGAAGGTTTTGCCAATAATATCAGGGATTAGTTTTGCCCTTAGTCTTAGGATATACAATTTATTCCTAGAAAGTAGTCTTTTTATCAACAATCATGATTGTTCTGGGATTTCACTGGAAAGCTTGAGTGTTTATATAGCATTTCACTTTGACTTGACTCAAACTCCAAAGTCCATTTTTCATGAGGTAGTCAACAGCTGGATTCCTTGCTCACTTTGTTTCACTTTTTTCTTTTAACCTTCTAGCTGTTGTTTTTTCCTGGTCTCCTTGTATCTGTCCTAAATATATGCAATCTGGGGGCTCCCCAAGGGTTTGAAGGTAGTTTGCATCAAGATTTTGGAGCTTGGACCTCTATGGCCTTTTCTTTTCTGGATTTATCCCCTAAATTTTCAGTTACTTTGGGAGCCCCAAATTCTGCCTTCTGATACTTAAGGAAGTAAGACTATGGCTTTCTCTTTATGTTCTAATTGCTTCATATCCTCACAGGGGGAAATGTATAAATATGGATCTCATCGAGTGCCAGTTCCTTCTTCTTTCAAGTGTTGAATTCTTCCCTAGTTCCTGCTTGCATTTGATCACTATAACTTGCCTTCAAATAGTGTGTGTGTGTGTGTGTGTGTGTGTGTGTGTGTGTGTGTGTGTATTTTCAGGGTTTGTAATAAATATCTATAAGAGATTTAGTTTGGTACTAGCTACTCTGATACTACAGTACTGTTACCATTATTATAAGGACAAATTTCCCTATCAATGCTATCTTTTTATAATCCTTCTTCATGAAAAAACAAGAATTATGGAAGGCATGGTCATAGCAGAGGGAACTGAGATTATTTAAAAAAGGGAGTAGCCAAATTCTCATTTCAATATAAATTTGCCAATTTGCTTATGTTATAATGTTCCTATATTGTCTTTCCTGGAGATAAAGGATAAAATCATAATATAAGACTGTGGAGATGTTCCTGCTGATTAAGAATAAACTTGTGGTTGTCATAATTAATGAACATCTTATGCCAATTATTTCTAACTTGATCTAAAGTAGAGAAACCAATATTTTGAGGGATTTACAATGGATATCAAGTATTATGGACTGAATTTTGTCCCCACAAAATTCTTGTGTTCAATCCCTAGCCCCCAACTGTAGTTGAAGATAGGGCCTTTGAAAAAGTAATTAAGTAAATGAAATCGTAGGGGTGGGGCCTTAATCCGGTAGGACTGGTGTCCTCCCATCCAAGTGTCCTTACAAGAAGGGGAAGAAACACCAGAGCCCTCTGTCTCTGTCTTACTCTCTCTTGTCTCTCAATCTCCACCCACACAGAGGAAAGACCCTGTGAAGACACAGAGAGAATGTGGTTCTTTGCAAGCCAGGAATAGAGCTCTTACCAGAAACTGAATTTGCCAGCACCTTGATCATGGAATTCTGTGAGAAAATTAATTTCTGTTGTTTAAGCCATGCCATCTGTGGTACTCTGTTATGGCAGCTTGAGCAGTCTAATGCATCAAATTTGAAATCTTCTTGAGTATTCATTATTCAACCTTTGATGTTAATTACTAAGGTTTATAACTAATAGCTATTTAGAACTCTTTGACCAGAGAATACTATTTTTTCCTTAAATTTTCTCTTCCTCTCCCACTTCTTTATATTTTGAGATCATTCATATTTACAAGTAAGATAGGACTTGATTTTTAAGATTTCTTGAATGATTCAGAAATTCTCAAGAAATGTGGAAAACCTGAGAGCGAAAAGCAGTATCTCAGTCATCGTATTTCAAAATGTGCCAGCAGGGCGCCTGGATGACTCAGTGGGTTAAGCGGCTGCCTTCGGCTCAGGTCATGATCCCAGCGTCCTGGGATCGAGCCCAGTATTGGGCTCCCTGCTAAGTGGGGAGTCTCATCTCCTTCTCCCTCTGCCGCTTTCTCTGTCTTTCTCTCTCTCTCTGTCAAATAAATAAATAAAATCTTAAAAACAAAACAAAACAAAATGTGCCATCAAATTTACTTTGGCTTCATATAATGTCAAATGTGCCACTCAAGTTTCTCTTCAAAGTAGGTATCACTGAACTCCAGACATTAGACAGAGTAAGGAATCTTTCACTATCGTTCCTGTGTTTACTTTTGACAACGGGGGACGTTTTTAGTTTTTCCAGTTTAGTTCCCGTGGCTATATTGCTAATGTTGCTAACTAAACAAACAAGCCAAAAAACAAAACAAAACAAAACAAAAGTCCCATTCTATCACTAGACTCTATAACCCAACATTATAATTGATTTTATAGAATTCTATAATAGCATAATAGCAAGGTATGATATTGTACTTACTCAGTGCTTTATTATATGGTGTAGCATAATGCTGACTTATTGTCCGTTTTTAACGCAGTTATAGCAACACAAAGGAAATAGTTTTAAATCTAAGGGGAAAGGGGGGAAATTTGAATGTATTAGACAACTGCAGCTTCATAGAATGGTTATCTTATTTCATCTTTAAAATCCTAAATGTTTTCTAGTAAGTTGATTGGGTTCACCACAATGTCCATGTATCACGTGTTGTGATTTTATAATTAAAGAGACCATGGCTTCATTTCTTCAGTAGCCCTGCCACCCTAGTGGAAAAAAATCTCATAACTAGGCCTTTATAGGCCTATAGGAAGTGATGTTCATTGAAAACCTGAGTTTAGGTATGCAGGGTGAAAGGGGAGATGCATTTGCTGGCTAACAAGTTGCTAGGCCACATTATTATCTGATAATATGACCATGGAATGCCATAAATGGGTACTTAAATCTTAGGTTTTAGATTATATACTTTAGCATCCCTGTTTTATTTTTATTTTTTTAAAGATTTTATTTATTTATTTATTTGAGAGAGAGAGAGAGAGGGAAAGCACAGAGGGAGAAGTAGACTCCCCACTGAGCAAGGAGTCCAATGCATGACTCGATCCCAAGACCCTGGGATCATGACCTGAGCCAAAGGCAAACACTTAACTGCCTACCCAAGCGCCCCAGCACCCCTATTTTATAGATGAAGAAAGGTTCATAGAAGCTGATTACAGAGATTCCCCAAAGAAGTGATAAAACATTTTAAATCATCTTTTATTTCCCCATATCTCAATTCAGAGGTAAACATGCCTCTTTGGTAATCATTTCTCTAAGCATAGCATGTCCCATGTATGTAGAAACTCAGAAAGAGCCCTCTGTTTGCAAATGGTAAATGTTTGTTTCTGGTACTTGAATTAAAAAAAAACTACACTATGAGAGTACAAAATGAGAGCTAAGAGTGAGAAATGGGATTTCATTGACAGTGCAGATTGGATAGCAGAAATACCTTGAGTTTTAGAGAGGGATACTAAAAAGCTCCATACAAAACATATGGGCAAAGAAAACAAAACAAAAAAAAATGCCAAGCTAAATCTTTTAAAATTTAATCAGCAACATTCAACAATATTTAGACTTTTCTAAGTTATTGTATAACTTAACTAAGTTATTTTGCACCTTGCATGGCTCTAACAGATGTTAGATTTCATACATAATTTGGTAGATATAAAACCCTTGCTTTTGCTGGGTAACATACATCATACTATCACCATACTTTCTGATCCTATGGAGTCAGCTATTCATTTGGATGCAGTACTCTTCAGGTTCTTTGGCAATTACCAGAAAGTATTGAGCGTACCAAACTGAAAAATTATCTTGGTTTTGAGATGGAAGAATCCACTTTATGGTCTCACTTATTTATGGACCTGTTTGTTCTTCCATAATTCATGTAAAGTTGAAAAAAAGGATAGGGAAGGAAGTCAACAGTTTTAGCGTTAGAAGCAAAATTATTATTCAAAGAATGACCTGTGAAAGGATGTTTTGGGTGTAGTCCCAATAGTTCATTTTTGCTTTTGTTCCCTTGCCTAAGGAGATATATCCATAAAGATGCTGCTAAAGCTGATGTCTGAGTTTACTGCCTGTTTTCTTTTGGGAGTTTCATGGCTTCAGATCTCACATATAGGTCTATAATCCATTTTGAGTTTATTTTTGTGTATGGTGTGACAAAGTGGTCCAGTTTCATTCTTTTGCATTTAGCTTACCAGTTTTCCCTACAACATTTGTTGAAGAAACTCTTTTTCCCCATTGCATATGCTTGTGTCCTTTGTTGAAGATTAATTGACCATATAAGTGTGGCCTTATTTCTGGTCTTTTTTATTCTGTTCCATTCATCTATGTGTGTATTTTTGTGCCACTACCATACTGTTTTTTTTGTTTTTTTGTTTTTGTTTTTTTTTTTTAAAGATTTTATTTATTTATTTGAGAGAGAGAGAATGAGAGACAGAGAGCATGAGAGGGAGGAGGGTCAGAGGGAGAAGCAGACTCCCTGCCGAGCAGGGAGCCCGATGCGGGACTCAATCCAGGGACTCCAGTATCATGACCTGAGCCGAAGGCAGTCGCTTAACCAACTGAGCCACCCAGGCGTCCCACTACCATACTGTTTTGATTATTATAGCTTTGTAGTATATCTTGGAATCTGGGATTGTGTTAACTCCATGATGGTAAATGAAATAGGTCAGACAGAAAGACAAGTATCATATGATTTCACTTATATGTGGAATCTAAAAAATAAAATAAACAACAACAAACCAGACTTTTAACCTCAGAGAAGAAACTGGTGGTTGCCAGAGGAGAGGTGGATGCAGAGATGTGTGCAAAATACGTGAAGGGCATTAAGAAGTACAAACTTCTAGTTATAAAATAAGTCATGGAGATGAGAAGTACCACATGGGAAATTTACTTCAATAGTTTAAAAAAAAAGAAAGAAAGGAAAAGATGATTCAGGAATGGCTCAGTCAGAGCAAGATCTTAAGCGTTCCTAATTTTATATGATGATCTCACAGAGATCAAAGACAAGTAAGAAACTGTAATCTGGGAATATAAAAGAGAAAGTATAAAAGAGATAAGATTTTTGTTGTTGATTTTGTTGTTAAAAATGTCAAAGAGTTAATTTTTCTCTTCCTTAAGGCATTTATCTAGATCTAAACAAAGGAGCTTGAAATTTCCATCTAGATTTTATTTTACCAGACTTTGCTGCTGAAATGTTGGCTTTTCCAGACTGTTTCAGAAAAAAACCTTAATGAATCAGACAATTGAATGAGGAAGTGGTGTAGTATCCTTGGGGAGAAATGGCCCAGGGAAGTCAGGAAGTCTGGGTTCTGGATTCAACCTTGACACTAACTTTCGGGGTAACTGAGCAACTTACTAAATTTTTCTGAAACACAGTTTACCTCTAAAAATAGGATATTGAGCCAGATGTCTCAGATCTTCAGCAGATTTTGTGTTTCTAATAATTGTTAAGCCTCTGTTTTCACAGATATCATGTGATCTGAGAGCATGTGCACAATTCATGGCAAGATGTGGAGTGAACTAATTCCAGATGAAAAGAATTAAATTTGGTTGGTAGTTTTTTCCTAACCAAAGAGTTAATTCACAATGTAGAAGGTGGCATCTTTTTGAGGTTCAAAGAATGTAATATTAATGTTTTGAGTTAGAGTTTTGTTAGAGGACATAGGGAAAGATCATATGAGAATGAGAAATTCTGAGTATCTTTTAAATGTGTAATGCTAGAGTGATACCAAGACTGAAATCATCCATCAAGTACACAGAAGATTTAGCTTTACAGAGACTGAATACAGGGTATTCAAATTTATGTGAACTATTTTTTTTAAGGTTTATTTATTTATTTTAGAGAGAGAGTGCATGTGCAAGCTGGGGGAAGGGCAGAGGGAAAGGGAGAATCTCAAGCAGACTCCCTGCTGAGCACTCAGGGCTTGGTCCCACGACCTTGAGATCATGACCTGAGCTGAAACCAAGAGTCGGATGTTCAACCAACTGAACCAGCCAGGTGCCCCTTATGTGAATTATTCTTGAGATTACATTGGACTTTAAATAAAAACATCTTTTTAACTAGATCTAAAGGGGATGAAATTCCAAGAGTTGATTAACAAATGATACAAAGGATTAGATGTCTTAAATTTTTTACAGGAAATTATAAAGTGACGCACTCAAAAAGTAAAACTGGCAAGAAAGTAATCTTGTCCAAATGTGCAATATTATTTCAGATAATACAGGTAGGCTGATATTGCTAAATTTGGACAACTGGAATGAAAATAGAGAAACTTACATTATAAAGGACTCTATTTTGACTGAATTCAGAATATTTTGCAGTCAGCAGATTGTGTCAGAGCTGTTAGCATATGTCCATATGATAATACACCTGACAAAGAGGCTTAATGGGTAGAGAATTAGGAATACAATAGTGATCTCAGATGACACAGGAAGGGTGAGGTAGACAACTCTGTAAGCTTGCTAAAGAAGTATAAAGACCCACATCAATGCCATGATTAAATTGTATATTTCAAATTCTATATTTGTATTTCTGGGATACAGGTATGATAATTAGGAGGGAGGATATGATGCTGAGATTGTTTCCAAGTTTTTGCCTTCTCAAAGCTCCTACCCTTCTCACTCCTTTATAAATTTTTGAGAATTGATATAAGTGATTTGATCATTTATAATAATTCATATTTTGGGTAGATATGTGGAGTGACCTCCAGTAAAAGTTAAGTGAGAGTTATAGGTCTTCTCCATAATTTCACCATGAGGTGATACGTTAGATGAAAGCAAGACCAAAGTTGCCACACATATGAACATTACACAGCAATATTTATTGGGAAAAGGTCATACAACTGCTCTTTAAATTGTATCATTTTTGGCACTCTGCTACAATCTTGCATACAAGCTTCAATATGGATGAATGTAACTATATTTTAATGTCAACTATAACTAACCTTTTAGTTACAGCCAGGTGACAAAATCTTTCATTAGGCAGCCAAATAATTTATTCATAATCCTAAACCAAGGCTTTATTCTAAAAGGTGTAGAATATTGAGTTGTCTAAGTACTAGGCTATTCATTCAAAAGTGGAAACATCTGTATAATATTTCTAGACAATGTATACATCTTGAACACCACTCATTTCACCAGTGGGAAGTCACTTTTAACATCTAACAAAGCCTCTGGTGTTGATTGGAAAAAAAGATACTTGAAAAGCTGGTGTAACAGCCTCTGTATTGTATGCTATGGTTAGAGCTACTCCAAGTACCCAACAACCTATGAAATGTATGTTTCTGATTAGAACACTTCGAATGATAATTTACCTGCTTGTAGGGTAGAACTATCTACACTGGAGTATCCGAAGGTAAATTACAGACAATATTGAACAATTTCTTTAAAATGTTAAAATAGCAATTATTTGGGTTTTATTTTTAATATAGATAAATAAAATAATGAAAATAAATACTGGCCTATAATTCCATTGCTCAGTTAATATGTTAACATGTCAAGTAAATAAATACTTGGATGATAGAAAAATCCATGCTGTAGTGAAAGATACAGACTGGAAGGTGAAAGTCTCACTTTCCCATTTCCTTCCAAACATCTTTATTCACAACCCCAGGTTTTTTTTGTTTTATTTTTTGGCTTTTTCTTTGGGGGCGGTTGTGTTGTTTTGTTTTGTTTTGTTTTGGTTTGGTTTTTTTGGTCATACTCCAGAGTAGGCACCATTTTCCTGCTCTCTTTTGGAAAAAAAAATTATTATTCTCTCTTTCTCACAAAATGATCATCTTGTTCTTATTGATTTATAGGAGTGCTTTATAAATTAAGGAAATTAATCCTTTTTTACATGTTACAAATACTTTTTCCTTATGTATTGTTTGACTTTGCTTATAGTTATAATTTTAGTTTTCACCATACAGAAGTTTTTCCACATTGATTTGAAACACAACTTTAACATAAAGGAAATCTCTTTACCCATGTCTCTCTCATACTTTTTTTTCTTTGAGATGTAATTGATATATAACATTGTGTAAGTTTAGGGAGTACAAGGTGTTGATTTGATACATTTATATATTGCGATATGATTACCACCTTAGCATTAGCTAACACTTCTACCCTGTTACATAATTGTGCTCTATTTATTGTCTTCTCTTCCATTGACCTATTTCTTCGCAAGTTCCAAACTGTTTAATTATGGAAGCTACACTGTGTCTTAAGGGTTAGTAGGACTAGACCCTTTCATTCTTCCCTTTTAGAATTTGCTTGACTTGTCTTTGCATGTTTAGTTTCCCAGATGATCTTTAGCATAATTTTGTCCAGTTGAAAAAAGAAATTCTTTTGGTGTTTTGTCATTGCATTAACTTACTGAGTAATTTACAGGAGAAATGGCATCTTTATAGCATTATCTCATATGTAGACAAGTGTGTGTGTGTTTTGTAATTTCTTTAAATCTTTTTATATATTCCCTGGTATTGTTTTAAAGCTTTAGGCATATAGGTTCTGCATATTTCCTATAAGTTTATAGTTAGATACTTTTCTTTTTATTGTTTTTATAAATGGGATCATTCCTTCCCATATAGTTTCTATCTGGTTATTATTTGAATATTAAAATGCTATGTATTTTTAATGTTAAGTGTGTAATCTGTGAGCTTATGAATTCTCTCATTATTTCGAATAGTTTTCCCTTACCCTTAAACACACACACACGCATCCTAATTGGAAATAGTCAGTGAAAATATGGACATATATATTATTTATTGATTCTCCACAAAATTTAGTGCCAAAACGTAAAGTATCTTGCAAAAGTTTATTTCTACCTCAAGCAGAACGGATAGACCAGATACGTATATGTTATTTAGGCAGTGACTGTATTGGACAAAAGAGAAAAAGAATTGTGGCTATTTACAGCATTGTTACTGTGGTTGAACTCTGTCTGAAAGGCTTAGGATTTATAACTATGATTGAAACACTGAAATTTTGTGAACAGTTTGGGGAAAAGGTAACAGGTTAATCAGTTTTTCAGACTTTCTGACATATTACTTTAAGGTTAAAGTCTGATAACATAACTTAATTGGGTCATTAGCCTTACTCTAGATTTTTGATTGAGGCTTTTTTAAAAAACCTTTTTGTTTCTATTATGGGCAAGGGGAAAAACATTGAGAAGAAACTTTGTGCACCCAGCTCATAATTATAAACAGGGCAGAGACAACTCCGTCCATCTCTACCAAATAGGCCTATAATGGGAAGCAGCAATTTTCAGGCCTGAAGTGACTGAGCCCAAAGTAGAGACTGTTGTGTTAAGAGTGGCTCCCAGAAAGCCTCGGGTAGAAGCAGGGACTAGGAAGTGACCTTGAGTCCCTGGAGAACCAAGAAGTAGACCTTTGTAAGGCCCAGTCCCCACTGGAATATAGGAACATGGTATTTTGAAATAAACATTTTCTTGAATGTTTTCTCACAGGATTTCTGAGATGTATTACTTAATTCCTTCTCAAATGTTTGCTTCCCATTCTTCAGACTTGACCTAACCTAAGATAGAAAATGGTTTCAGACCAGTTCAAAATGATGACTTTTTTCATGTGGTGAGCTTTTTCAATTTTCTCCCCACTTTGCCAAACTCATCCTATGTATCTGTGGGTAATTTAAAGGAATGGTACTTAATATTTGTGACTGTGAAATAATTTCAGAAATAATTTCCCTTGGTCTAGCCCAACAAGCTCTTTATATTTAAAACATTTACAGACATGAATGAAATAAGAGAAACTTATGTTAGGAATAGTACACCAAAGCAAAAAAAATAAACAACTTCCTTAAGAATTAGCATAAATGTGCAAGTACGCTATTCAAATACGGGCAAAAAATAGCCTGCCTCTATTGCAAAAGTGAGGAAGGAAAATGCACTTTGCGTGATAGTCTTCTTTAAGTTTTATTTATTTATTTATTTATTTATTTATTTATTTATTTGACAGAGAGAGAGATAGCGAGAGCAGGAACACAAGCGGGGGAGTGGGGGCGGGAGAAGCAGGCTTCCCGCTGAGCAGGGAGCCTGATGCGGGGCTCGATCCCAGGACCCTGGGATCATGACCTGAGCCGAAGGCAGACGCTTAACGACTGAGCCACCCAGGTGCCCCTAAGTTTTATGATATAGAGAAACTTACTTTTTTTAAAAAAAATATTTGTTTATTTATTTGACAGGGAGAGAGAGAGAGAGCACAAGCAGGGGCAGGGGCAGGCAGAGGGAGAAGCAGGCTCCGCGCTGGGGCTCTATCCCAGGACCCTGGGATCCTGACCAAAGGCAGCCACTTAACTGATGGAGCCACCCAGGTGCCCCTAATCTTATTTTTAAATAAGTTGCTTACTTTAGTTTTCTATTAGTCGGGTATTAGATAAATTAATTTAGGAAGTAATTTGGAAAATGGGAGTATAGACAGAGTTTTTAATATTAAAAACTCATGTTTATGATCATTAGAATGTGAACTTCGGAAACAACTTTTTGCCCATTTATTGTTTTGTCCGCATAGTGTAGAACAGTGCCTAGAATATGGTGCTTGGCACATAATAGACATTTAGACATAAATGAATTGGCAGTATTTGGGAAAATGTACATACGTATGATTTTATCTGTATGAACTTAAGCCTGATTCAGAACAAAGTAGCATTTAATTTGTAGATATTTTGCATAATTAAACTCCAAGATCCTATCATCAATTGTGCTCTGTAAAGCAAATTAATTCCAGCTACTTTAACCATTCTTTTCTTTAAAAATGAAAAGCTTTAATATATTAACTGCACTAGTTCAACGTAGTCATATTATAATATATTGATTTCCTTACTGGCTAAGTATTCGCAGAATACTTTTGGAATTTAAAAAATAAAAGACAAAGGCGACAGTAATAGCTACTACGTTCATGCCGTTTAGTCTATGCCACACGTGGTTCTAAGCATTTACATGGGTTGATTCCAGTCTTCTGTGATGGGCTGCAATGTGTCCGTTTACAACTATGGACACTTCACAGTTTTCTTTGCAGCTATGAATGGCCATGTGTTCTAGTTCTGGCTAGTGAGATGTAATCAGAAGTCATTAGACAAGGAATCCAGGAAGGCACAGACTCAGTGGACAGTGCCTGAAAGTGAAGCAGCCCTTTTAAGGTTGTGAGGAAGGAACCCCATGCTAAGGGTCATGAGGTAAAAAAGCTTAAGAAATAAGGCACTAACATGATGTGATGAGCACTGGTGTTATATACAACTGATAAATTATCGAACACTACATCTGAAACTAATGATGCACTATGTTCACTAATTGAATTTAAATTAAAAAAAATCATAGGGTATTGGACAACAACAACAACAAAAAGAAGACACTAACCGGGATTGCCTACTTTACACGAGAAAAATTAACTCCTTTGTAAATCACAGTAGTCATGTTTCTATTATACACATCTAAATCTTTAACTGATTCAGGTGGTAACAGAAATATTTTCCTATTACCAATTCACTAATTCTTCAATTCAACAAATATTTGTTGTAGACTTATTGTGTACCAGATACAGTTTTAGGTGGTTGGCAAATATGGTTGCATAAAGCGAAGAGATCTGCTCCCAAAGAACCTATACTATAGATATGGTGGACAAACCATAAGTAATAAATATAATAAACATATTCATTATTTAGTTTATTACAAGATGATACGTGTTATGAGCCGTATAAGCAACATCATTAGTGCCAGGAAGATGGCAAAGTTGCCGTTTTAAACAGGGTGGTGGTGTAGCCTGATTGAGTAAGTGACACTGAACATAGATTTGAAGGAAGTACAGGATGATGGCAGGTGGGTGGCACAGGCTACGTGGAGGTCTGAAGTGACTGAATGGCCGGTATGTTTGAGGAACAGCAAGGAGGCCTCCTTGTAGTTTAGGTGGAGTAGGCTGGAGCATGAGGTCAGGGAGGTATGGTGGAAAGTAAAGTGGGAGGGAGCCCACATAGGAACTTGCTGCCACTGTGAGGACTTTGGCTTTTCCTCTGAGTGAAATGGAGAATCCCTGTAGGGTTTTGAGCAGAGGAGAGCAGACGAAGGTTTTAAAATCATCTCTGTGGCTTCTGTGTTGAGGAGGGGCTATAGCATAGAAAGGATAAAACAGAGTCGTTTGGAGGCAATTGTAATTCAGGGTGTAAGAATCCATGGTGGCCTAGGTCAGGGCCAGCAGCACCGTGGGAGCAGGGGAGGAGTGAGCGGTGGTCAGCTTCTGATGTATTTTCAAGGCAGAGCCATCAGGATTTTCTGAAGATACAATGTGGTGATGGGAGAATGAGAGGCTCAAGGATGATTCCAAGGGAAATGATACAGAGGTTTTTAAGATAACTTATCTTTGGTAGCCCTTATAGCTAAGATACTATTTTCTGGAGCCCCAGAAAACAGGTCTCTGTGATGCATTAGAAAATTCCAAGGGTTGGAGCCCCTGGGTGGCTTAGTCACTAAGTGTCTGCCTTCGGCTCAGGTCATGATCCCAGGGTCTTGGGATCGAGCCCCGCATCTGGCTCCCTGCTCGGTGGGAAGCCTGCTTCTCCCTCTCCCACTCCCCCCTGCTTGTGTTCTCTCTCTTGCTGTCTCTCTCTCCTGTAAAATAAATAAATAAATAAATCTTAAAAAAAAACACAAAAATTCCAAGGGTTAGAAAGTCCAAGCTGAACAAATAAATCTTGGAAGACTTCTCAGTTAATGATGACTATACTTCAGGGTTGCTGAACAAACTGCCTAACTTGGGCATTGTCAAGTTTTGCAAAAATCTTCCCCTTCAGCAAGAATGGAATTGGTTGTGGGTAATGGTCATGAGAGATGCCTAAAGACCTTATTTTTGACAATTGCAGTGTTGGCAAAGACTTTGTAACATTCGGTGTGTACAGACACAATGAGCATAATCCACTGAGAACGAGAGGCAGTGTACCGAAGGCTAGAGTGAGATGATCTCAGAACTGGGACAAAGAGCATGAAATTCTAAGAGCAAAATTACTAAAACCTTCACACAATTGATTAAATTAGCAAATCTATGGGTATTTTATTGGTCCAAGTTAGAATTGGATCTAGAAATATATTTAAATATGATTAAATGTGAAAAGGAGCTAGAGGCTAATTAATGATATGAACACATATCTGAAGACAGATTGGTTTATAGAAGAGGGAATATCCATCTGAAGGGACCTGGAGAAGAACAAGAGGGAGAGTCTGTATGTGTTTACTCACACCCTGCGTACTCTGATCTGAGCATCTGCACAGTTTTACAATTGCTTGTGTTGGAGAATGGACTTCTCACTAGCTCGAGGAATAAGACGTAATTTAGAACCTAGTTTGGAATTAGGATCTTTTCCTTTTGGATTTCTGGATCCAATTCCAATGTGGCTGTGGGTGCGTGTGGGTTCCCCCCTCCCCCCACCAGCAAGCAATGCTTAGGACACAGCGGGGTGCCCTATATTTCACCTCAATTCTGACACTAGCCTCCTGGAGCCTGCACCAGATCCCACAGGTTAGGGGCTCCGTCCGGCAAGACTGCTCCCCACCCAGCCCCTCACTTCAGAGGCCAGTCAAGAGCTAGGTTGTTACCTGTGCTTCTGACTAACTGGCTACAAATTGGAGGTTCCAACAAACCCCTCCAAATGAGGATGCCGATCACAGGCCCAGGTTATTTATTACCTGTACTTCTGACCCACTGGCTAGAGATGAGAGGTTCCCACAACCCCCTCCTTGGTTTCTATTAATTTGCTAGAGCAGCTCACAAAACTCAGAGAAACATTTTACTTACTAGATTACAGGTTTATTATAAAAGGATATAACTCAGGAGCAGCTGGATGGAAGAGATGCATAAGACAAGGTGTGGGCAAAAGGCACAAAGCTTCCATGCCCTCTCCAGGCTCGCTCCTCTCCTCATATCTCCACAGTGCTCACCAACCTGGAAGCTTTTCAAACCCCATCCTTTTGGGTTTTTATGGAGACTTCATTACATAGGCATGCCTGACTAAATCATTGGCCATTAGTGACTGAACTTAATCTCCAACTCCTCTCCCTTCCCCAGAGGTAGAGGGTGGAGGGGGACTGGAAGTGCCAACCTCTGATCTCATGGTTGGCTCCCCTGGCAACCAGCCCCCATTCTTAGGTTACCTAAGGGCTTCCCACCTCATTAACATAACAAAAGACATCTGTGAGCTTCTCAGAACTTAGGAAATTCCCAGGGTTTCAGGAGCTCTGTGCCAGAAATGGGGATGAAGACTAAGACCAAATATATGTTTCTTATTACATATCTCCATATCACCCTTTTATATAGCCCGCTCACAAGTTTCAGCCAAAATAAAGGCTATATTCAGTGCCCTTGAAGAAGAAGAAGATACCTGTACATTTGGAAATTGCAGCCATTCAAGTTTTCATAGACTTGTTTCTCAACCCTGCTCCTAAAATAGGATTAAGCTGAGTGTGTTCTTCCTCAGGACAGCCTAGTCTGATGATGGATGGGATGTTAATCACCCCATTGAGTTATTCTCTAATCTTTTTATTTTTAAATGTTTATTTTAATTCATTAGTTAATATATTCTCAAATCTTCTGAATCATATTCTTTGTTTATTTTTGCTTTCTTGGAGAATATCTTGTGAAATCTATTCACAACTATTTGTAGGTTAGTGAAATGGTGTAGTACCTTGGACACAAATTCATAATGAGTGGAACCAGTTTCTTCCCAATAATGAGTGGAACCAGTTTCTTCCCAAGATTTTTTACGTTACCTTTGAAATGGAGAAAGAACCCTCATGAAGGAGCAATACTATGGATGTACAACCTCTTTCCTCCTATTTCAGAGGAAGAAGTATTTTGCTTCATTTCTAGGTCTTATAGTTCTGTGTTCCTAATCTCAATACTACTGATTCGATTTATTTTTTTCATTAAATGCCTATGTGGCATTTATTTTGTACCGCTACCCTGCCCTTAAGGATCTCACACTCTAGAAGGAGATATGGACGTATGTGAAATGAACTTCAATAAAAGATGTTAAGTGTTCAAAAAGAAGTGTGCAAAGACCTAGGGGATTGCAGATAGTGCAATAAGTGATTCAAATCTGGTTGTTAATGATGGCTTCATAAGGACCTTTGAGTTAGTCCTAAGATATGATTATGAATATGCTGAACATGAAAAGAAAGCCAAAGAGCATTTCAGGCAGGTAAATATAATACTGGGCGGGGAAGGGTTAGCAGTAAATGAGGCTGCAGACATAATATTTTTCCCCTATTATGACAAAACTATTTTTCCTGATAAATAAAAGGAACCATCAAAATAAAAACATTTTAACCGAAAATGCAGAAGAATATATTACATTTACTTACTATTTTTAGAATCTTTAATTTTACTAAGGTGCTGTCTAAATAGGAATTTTAGAAAGTACTTTAGTTGCTGAAAATACAAAGCATTCATTTTTAATCACTGAAAGTGTCTTGTAAGCTAGTATGGGATCACAAATATTGTATTGTATCTGTTTCTGAACATGCAACATTATTTGTTTTATCAAAAACTTAATATAATCATATCATTAAGAAGTAAGATGAAATTTCTGAATATTGTAATTTGTTTTCTAGGAGCACTGAATTAGGAAAATGTTGTAGTATATTAAATCTGTGCTTCTGAGCAACTGTGAGGACAATTTAGTTGGGATAGAGAAAGAAACAATCTTATTATCTGTTTAAATTATGTCATACTCTGTTCCAAAACGCAAAGGCCATTTTTTTTTTTTTAAATAACAAACACAAAACAAGTGGATTTATAGGTGAGGTAAGGCCTGCTATACCCACTACCCACTAAGGAAAATAAAATGTGAGCCAAAGTGTGCAATACAAATTTGGATTTCAGCCAGCCCTGGCTTCAAAAAGGGAGAAGGATGGGCATGATAAAGAAACATGGTGAGAAGAGGAAGTTTTTCTGCTGATTTGAAAAATGCTGTCACATGGAAGTTATACTGGGAAATACTGGACATATTCAACCTGGTCTCTTTCTGTCAAATACTGTAAGGGAGGAAAAGTTAGAACTCTGCAGCAAAGGGAGTTAAACCTCTGGGGAAATACTTCACTAGCTAAGTCTAAGGTAAGCTGAGATTGTAAGTAACTATTAAAATGAAAAAAGGTGCAGGGGCACCTGGGTGGTGCAGCTGGTTAAGTGTCTGACTCTTGGTTTCAGCTCAGGCCGTGATCTCAGGGTAGTGAGATGGAGCACCCCCCCTCCCCGTGTTGGGTTCAGTGGGGAATCTGCTTAAGATTCTCTCTTGCCCCTCCCTCTTGCTCTCTCTCTCTCTAAAATAAATAAGTCATTTTTAAAACAATGAAAAGAGGTGTAATAAAATTTTAACTCTGACAGTTGAGGAACTCTGGACTTCTAAAACTTGACAAAAAGAACCTTCTATTTAAATCAGTAGGGAACAGAAAAATTGGATTAACATTCATGACTGTTACAAATTAATGAAGATGCTCTCAAATTATGCCCGAGTATTTAGAGTCCTTTAAAGTTTGATCTAAATCATCGAATTTTTAAAATAGATTGTTCTTCATTTTCTTAGTTGGTCTAAGTTTTGTAATCTTTAAGATATATGATTATTTATTTTGGGCAATTTTACTATGCTATGCAAAAATATTATTGCATTTTATTTTGTGTATTTGAATTCTGGTGAGGTCAAACATATCTTTCAGCCATCGTCTTATGTGACCCGTTGATTCAGTCACACATATTTTCATCTATTGTTGTTCTTTGGTCTTTTGTTACTAATTTGATGAACATACTTGTAGGAGTGTTGAAACATTGCTATTTTTACTGCTGAAATATAATATCCTAATGTGAGTAAATGTTTCATAAAAATAACATAATCGAGTATAAATAAATGTTATATTTTCATCGCAAAGTAATTGCCCATAGAAAGTCAGACTGCTTGGATCTGGAGGCTAGCCCAGGGGCTCCCATTCATTGACGAGCTAATTACAGGAATTTCAGGTATGTAACTTAGAGGAAATAATCCTCAGAGGGCTTTCCTTGCAACTCAAGATCTGTATAGTAGCACCAACGTTATAGCACGAAAAGTCAATTACCAAAAAAATTAATGATCTCTGTGTGTAATAATAAAAAACAAGAGCATTAGACTCCGCAGGAAAATCATTCTGCAAATAGGATTTCTAAGGATAATGTTTAGGGTCAAAGGAATGAGACACTGTGCTTCACATCTTGCTAAAAGTTCAGGTCAAATCCTGCTGTCAAAAGATCTTTGTAAATAATAAGATTTAATATTTACATTGAACCAGATTTCCCCCTCTGCTTGAAAATACCAAATCAGTAATGCTTGAAAGCTGAATCACATTTTTAGGCATCAAAGGAAGAAAAAATGAGACACTGAGGAACATTTCAGAGACCGTAGAAGCACACCTTTCCATCTCACAGATGAGATCTATCGTCTTCATAGTTCCGGTATTTCTTTATTTGTCACACTGTTGTGTAGGCAGCTTGCATCAGATGTATTTGACAAATGTTAAGGTACACTGGGTTCAGGACTGCTTCTGACACTGAGTGCATAGATAGAATTTTTTTACCGTTTCCAAATAAAGACTGATCCCTAGCCAAGAAAATCTGTAATTCTAGATAGAGCATCCTGACTTATAATGAGGACTCAGTTAAATTCATAGACGAGCTTGTTTGGAGGGCAGAAGGCTTTGCGTTAAATGTTTGGTTGTAGGGAATTGGTGCACAGTCTATGGTTATATGGGCCTTTCTCTAGCGCTCTTTTTCTCAGGCAGAAGACAAAATCCTTCCACGCAGCTACAGGGTGACTCAGAACAATCCATAGTAATTTATACCTCTGTTAATATTTTGACTTTTGCAATAAAAGCGTGTGGTTGTAGAATTTCTTACTTTAATGTTTCCGGGAGAAAATCAGAGCGTTTTGCTACCTGTGACGGTCTCTCAGGCCCCATTCCATGCGTAGAACAGTCCTTGCAAAGAGTAATCAATGACCCTCTAAGCCACTTCAATTGTCCACTTTATAACACTTGTTTCATACCTCCTGAAGAATTCAGCCACAGAGATAATTCTGCCTCAATATGTAGTGTCTAGAAGGTTCAAACAGAAGCTCTTTCCCATTCTATTACCAAGTTTATGTTACGAAAAGAAGAAAAAAAATCCTTTAACTTATTTTACATGATCAACTATTCAACTTTTTAATTTGCTGGGTACTTGTCTTGTTATACAAGTAGTGGCAATTAATTTCCGTATTCTCAAAAGGCGTATTTTTTCTTACAATATACATTTCCTTAGACCGAGTTATGTATTTCTTTGTATTTTTTTGGAACCAGGATAAATCTAAGTTTCAGGTAGCTTAGCTACCACGCATAGCAGGAGTTCAGAGCAAATGAAACACTGAAAAGGATTCAAGAGATGATGATTATTTTGGTAATTGAGTCGGGGCAAACTGCCATCACGCGAAAAGAAGCAGAAGAGAATAATTTAGGAGACAACGATTTCCTTTATGCTTCATGAGCAGCAGGTTAAAGCTCAACTGGTTTTCTAATATAACAGGGTGCCAAGGATCCTTGTTAATAATGCACGACTGAAAAACATTTACCCAAGTTATGAAGAGCTGATAAAACCTGAAATATGTCTACCTGCCAACCATCAGGATTTCAAGGTCTTTAAGCACTTTCTGTGCAGCAGAGGGTTGTAGTCATTACTTGAAAGGGTGACCTGTCAATGGGATCCAGTGGTATGGGAATCTGACATACAACTTGGAGATAAAAATGGATGAGCTGGATAACTTTTTGAAATGAATACCAGGGCGGGAAAAAATGATATTCTTGATCATCATTAAATAATGCCAGTATTGTGCCCAGGGGGATTTTCTTGCTATATGTTAGCAGTTGTTCCGGAAAACGGCTTAAATATTTTCATGCTGATACTCCCCACTATGAGATGTGTGTGTGTGTGTGTGTGTGTGTGAGTTTAAATCAGAATCTGATTTCCATCTCCTAGGGGCTTTTAAAGGCTGTCTCCATAGTAATAGCCAATGAGAGGAGAGGATTTCACAGGTTTCCTTCTCAGTATATGTAGCACAGTCATCTCTTTTTATGTCCTTCTGTTTGCTCCCTATACGCCATTACTGGCTGCCTCCATAGCAACAGCCAATGAGCTCTTGCACATACATCACTGCACCCTCTGCGCATGCCCTCGTGCACTCAGCGCTATCCTAAAGTATCTGAGAGCCATGCATGTCCAGTCAGTTGGGTCTGTGCGCCTGGCAACTTCTTCTTCCTTCCATACCCTCAGGATAGCAGCAATCACAAGTATCTTAAAAACTGCACCTGTGTGAGCTGTCCATCTGCATCTGGTATACACTGGTTTTCTCTGACCCAGGTCCCGTGGATATAAGGGGTTAGTATATTTAGAGATGTAAGCTTATTGGCTCCATAGCTATGGGAGAGCCCTAACTTGTAAAATATCAAGGCTTGATGAGAGATGGCTGTCTAAATCTAGCAGTATCTTCACATAAAAGGAGACATTCTATTCACACATTTTAGCATTTCATGCTATTGCTTAGTAGGATTTAAAACCATTCAGCTTTGGGCGCCTGGGTGGCTCAGTTGGTTAAGCGGCTGCCTTCGGCTCAGGTCATGATCCTGGAGTCCCCGGATCGAGTCCCGCATCGGGCTCCCTGCTCGGCGGGGAGTCTGCTTCTCCCTCTGACCCTCCTCCCTCTCATGCTCTCTGTCTCTCATTCTCTCTCTCTCAAATAAATAAATAAAATCTTTAAAAAAAAAAAAATAAATAAAACCATTCAGCTTTAAGTTTTTACTGTTTTGTAAATAACTACTGTTTTGATTTCTCTGCATGCGGTATTCTATTTTTCCCTAGAGATACAAAGAAACATTAAATTTGCCCTCAAGAATCTCGATTACTTTGGCAAATGATCATTTGCTATACGCACCTTGATGAGATAAATGCCTAAGAGAAGGAATTGATGGTGATCCCAAGTAATAATAAGGATCCACTGATTAACTGACCTATGAAAAAAACCTGGCTGTGAATGCAGGTGACTGAAAGTATATATTCTTCTTCTTTTTTTTTTTAAAGAAAGGAAAAAAAATAAAAATGAGAAGCAATTTGATGTAAAGTCTATTCGCGTGAAAACAAAATAAATGTTATTAGTAGCATATTGAACAATTACTGCTATTCCTCCACACATGTATTTGGGAAATGTATGGCTGAAAGATACGATTCTTTGGAATTGGTCTAAGTTATTCATGAATAAATAATTTGATAGCTGCAATAAACCAAAGATTGGTTGCTAAAGTTTCTTATCATACTGATACTTTAATTTGGCCTGATAAATTTGATTTAGACCTAATGACATTAATCATAAAAGTTTCCAAAGTCAAAATATTTAGCTCAAAATTCTGAACCATAGGATAGAATGAACCTATACAATTATTAATCATTTTTTCAACTTATTTTTTTCTTTTTGAAAAATTTTTATTTAAATTCAATTAATTAACATATAATGTATTATTTGTTTTAGGGGTACAGGTCTGTGATTCATCAGTCTTATATAATACCCAGTGCTCATTACAATGTCCATCATCCAGTTACCTCATCCTTCCATCCCCTATTTAATTGCTTTCATGGAGAAAGTGTTTACTCGTTCTCCCCAAACTCTGTAATGAACTGCATAAAAGGCAAATGTGCTCATTTGGTACTCTGGCCTTGGGGGCCTCAAAAATATAATTCTGTTATAAATTATCTCAGAGTAAAGGCCTTTTATTAATAAGAGCAATGTGGGGAGCCTGGGTGGCTCAGTTGGTTAAATGTCGGACTCTTGATTTTTGCTCAGGTCATGATCTTGGGCTCCTGGGATCAAACCCTGAGTTAAGCTCTGTACTCAGTGTGGAGTCGGCTTGAGATTCTCTCTCTCCTTCTCTCTCTGCACCCACACTCTCTCTCTCTCTCTCTAAATAAATAAATAAAAAAGAGCAATGCTACCCATTCAAGATGTGAAAATATTTTTGAAGTTTCCTTAACTTCAATGACACATTAAAAGAATTGCAAAAATGTGAAAATGGAAAAATTTAAAGTCTAAAATATTACATTTATAAATTTATTTTAAGTTAAGATAGGCAAAAAATTACAGAGAACAGAATGTTGATGAATAGTTCACAAACATAAGGGTGCTATGTACATTTAAAACATCAACATGGGGGTGCCTGGGTGGCTCAGTCATTAAGCGTCTGCCCAGGGTCCTGGGATAGAGCCCTGCATCAGGCTCCCTGCTCAGCGGGAAGCCTGCTTCTCCCTCTCCCACTCCCCCTGCTTGTGTTCCCTCTCTCGCTGTCTTTCTCTCTCTCTGTTAAATAAATAAATAAAATCTTAAAAAAAAAATCAATATGGGATCAAACTAAAGAGAAAACTACTTTAAATATTTTGTTATTTTGCTTACACTTGACTTTTAGATTTTACTGAGATATTTTAACTAAAATCCACTCTATTATAATACTACACTTGTACTTCCTATTTCAAACTTTAAAAGCATCATTTAATTCATGTCAGTTCAAAGTTTAGAAGCATAGTTCAGACTATTTGAACTTGACTACATCCAGCTATTTTCATCATCTTGTGTTTTTTTAAAAATTAACAACAAATATTGCAATTATATAATGTGTTTTATACTGGTGATCAATTGGCAGTAGGACTCCTTACAAGGAAATGCTCCCGACGACAACATTCTCATGAATAGGGACATACTGAATTGGTGTCACCCTTTGTAAGGGAAGGCACATACTTGCTTTTCACTGATTGGGTCCTGCCCTGGAGTCCTTCTTGAATGAGGGGTTGTCATGGTCCCTCCCTTCTAGGCAAGAGACATGGGCTAAGGATTGAGTAGACCCGTGAAGATCAAAGGTCCTGAAACATAGTCGTATGAACATCATAACATTTCTTAAACTCTGTAATTTTCCCATGCATTTTGGTTTTGTCATCCCCTTAAACCCGAAGTCGTATGTGTTTGTGTTTGGAGAGAGCAAGAAAGCTTGATGCCGCAGAGATTACTCCTCTTTGCTAGAGTAATAGTATGATTGCATCCAAAGTTGTTATTGAGCAATATTTGGGAATCCAGCTTGTTTGGAAAATTTCTGTTGCTTTTAAAAAGCAGCTTCATGTTCCTACAGCTACGGAGCTGTATTTCAGTAACTCCTCCCATGCCTCCATATTTTCCTCTTTAATTGTACTTGCCTCCTGGTACAGAATCAGATGACCAGCCACGGAACATTTGCCGTCATTCTTTGTTTTTCTCTGTTTGCCAAGTGTCATTTTACATAATTGTCCAATATCTGCTTCTCCGGCCCACTCTGTCTTACCCTCAGGTGTGAGGTTCTATCTCATTTGTATGCAGGATCTTCAACTTCCAGGTAAAATGAGTGATTTTTCTAGAGTTAAACATTATTCTTTTCTCATTAAAATATAAATAAGTAAACAATTCTTCTCCCTTTGCAGTTTTTAATCATGTATCCTCATGTATTTCTATTTGTTTCCCTTAACTGGGGTTGAACCAAAAGTTATGCAAAATCAGAAATCTTTTAAAGTTTATACCCTTGCTATAGTTATGCAAACAAGTAAAAAGTCATTTCCAGCACTAAAATTCACATTGTCAGCAGGAAGTGAAGTTTCTGTTCCTTTTTTTCCCTCCAGTGTTCACACTGATAATTAAATCTCATTGACTCATAAGGAAATTATAACTTTTGTGCATTATTATTATGGAATCGTTATTATTATTGAGAAACCTTTATATTCCTCCATTTACAAGCTGAAATGTCCTCAAAGGATCAAGAAAGCAAAGACAGCCCTTTTCTACCTTCCAGTGACAACCCCACGTAAGCCATGTTATAAGAGCTCCTAACGCACCACAGAAGTTCATTTGATCCTTCCAATATTAATGGTCAAGTTTATTGATGGTTTCCTATATGTTAGACAATGTCCTAAGCACTTCATGTACATTTGCTCAACTTATCCAACTCTATAAAGCAGGTACTTATTATCCTGACCTTATAAATGAGAACACTGAGATGCAGAGCAGTGATGTAACTTGTCCATAATCACACAGGGAGTGAGAGTAAGAGTTGGGGTCTGAATCTGGGCAGTCTGGCTCTGGGTTAACCATTACTTTACAGCACCTGTGATCTCCAGATGTTTTTATCTTGGTGCATCAGGAGACTCAAGTCATCATCTCTCACCTCCTAAATACGCTATATGAACAGTGAAATTTCCAAATTATAGAGTTAATTAAACTATAATATAAAAATTGAGGTTAGGATCAGAAAGGCTGGAAGAGACACCAGTGTGTACCCAAAAGAAGCTACATAAGCTCTGTTTCTCCCAGGTCCTTTGGATTTCATTTTCATATAAAATGCTTGCCCACAAGAATGCTTTAAAATATTTTGGCTTTAGCAGGATGCTTGTGTTCTTTTAATGCATTGATACTGAGAGGACAAAAGAGGTGAAGGAACTGGGAAATCATAAGTATGAGTGAAGTAAATGTAAATCGGTGATTAAAAAATTGTTGAATGATTTTTGAAATCTATTTTTAAAAGCTGGATTTATATAGGCCCACTGCTTTCAGTAAATATTTCCTACCTAGTCCTAGGATACATGGCATTGAATTGAGTGTTCTGAAAAGCTCAATTTATATGCTGTCTTCACTTACCTCACTTAAAAGTGTTGGAAGTCCTCAAGTGAGAAACCATGCTGGAAAACCAAGAAACACTGCTAGTAAATGTCACTCTTTCATTTAGCTCACTTTATCAACCATTTTTGAAGACATGTGTGGTGAGTTCTCTGTCGCTGGCTGTGCTGCTTGAATTTCATAGCTGCTGGCAGACATAGAATGGAGCTGATGTTTATTAATAGGATGCTCCCAAGCCTCGTCTCTGAAGCCCTGAGTCTGTTTGGGGCCTGTGTTCTGAAAAGCTCTAAAACCTGCTGGGAGGCATCAGATGAGTCTACGGCAGAGGCGATGCGACTCAGGCCAGGCTGGAGAGAGGACCTTGCAGGAACTTCCCCACTCTGGACAAGTATGCACATACTTAAATTCAAAGTCCCTTCTTGGAAACAAAATATTTATGTATTATAAAACTATATGATAACAACAATGGAAAAGAAAAAGATTATCACCACTCTATCCAAACAACTTTCTTTTTATGTTTCATAAGCATGTATACTTGTACACATGTAAGTGGAGTCCTGAGGAGAAGCCTTTGCTTTACTTTGCACTTAACCTTGCTCAGCTCTGTAATTTATCTGCAAAAAGGGGGCTAATTCCGATTGTGAGGAGTGAATATTCTCCCGAGCACTTGGTAGGGAATTGGGAAGGGGACTCAGATTGCACAGGACACAACAGAGCCTTGATAACATTTCCTGTTAGACGGCTCTATACTCTTCCCCACCTCTGTGCCTCTCTCCCCCGCCCAGAGTCTCCTCTCTCTTCCAGTCCTCCACCCAACCCCTGGTATTCCCCTCAATCAGCCCTGGCCATTCAGCTCTTCTCCTCGGCTTTCATTTCCATCTTGGTGAAAGAACCAGCCATCTATTATTGGTCAGGTGTGGCCCTCTAGGGTCTATTTTCCTCCTCCCCAAAGCAGATGGCAGGCCTGTCTTAGTCCTTTGCTATAACAAACACTGAACTGGGTGGCTTACAACAACACACCTTTATTTCTTTCAGTTCTGGAGGCTGGAATGTCCAAGGATTAAGGTGCCAGATTTGGTGTTTGGTGAGGGTCTGCTTCCTGGTTCATAGACAGCTGTCTTCTCTCTGTAAACTCAATAGGGGGAGGGCGCAATGACCTCTCCAGTGTCCCTCTTATAAGGGCACTGGTGCTTTTCCTGAGGGCTCCATTCTCATGACCTAATCTCCTCCCAAAGGCCTTATCTCCAAATAAAATCACACTGGAGATTAGATTTCTCAACACGAATTTTGGGGACACACAAACATCCAGTCCGTAGAAATGGCATTGACAAATGTATTTCTGACTGACAGGCTTTGATAAGCTGTTTTGCAAACATTTTCCTGGGCAGTGGACAAATGATGGAGTGTTTAGGCTGTGGGAAGTGGTGGGGAGTTATTGGGGGTGGAGGGTTGGAGGAGGGACCTTCAACCAAAATGTATTTAGGCCATTGTATATAACTCACTTGAAGTACTAATTCTTGTTTAGTATTTGAAGTAAAAAAGAAGGAAGGAGAGGAAAGAGGAGAAGCAGGTGAAAGGAGCAAAAGGAGTTTATTTTTTCCTCTTTGGGTGCTTTTCTAAGTAGCCCCCAGTATTTTGGGTTTGACCACCTTCTTTTATGACCCATCTTCCTTTGTGACTTCTGGGGCTCTTTTGTGGTCCCCAGACTCCCATGCTGTCTGTTGTACCAAGTCTTCCGTTCAAAGTCTGGGTCTCCTATTGCCGATATGTTTACAAGCCATATGCCTTCTCTCCACTCAGCAAAGCTAACATCAGCTGGCTGTTTTGAGGACATAAAATGAAGCTAATGTTTATTAATAGGAATTAAGTATCTGCTAATAGCATAGGAGATAGCACTTTACTCTTTCAAAAGGTAATTGTATTTGTATTTTAAAGAAAGACGTAAATGAAAAGATGATCTTTTTGGTAGAATTCTATGGGGGGTAAAAACTGAAGTGTAAAAAACCCAACCAAACCAGGAAGTCTTGGGGGGGGGGGTGGGCAGCGTGTGAGACAATCCTTAGGCAAGAAGCTCAGTTTGGGAATCTGGATTCAGGGTCTGTTTCTAGTTTTCACAGCTTCTTCCCTTAACTCACTCTGAATACACGGATGGTCTAAAAAATTCCGCCTACCTGTGCTCCTCCTTTTCTACACCCTCCAATAGGCCACCTGGCATTAGTTCCGAGACTTTTCTGTGGGTGTGGCGGTGTGTCCAACAGAAGGGAGAGAGGGTAGGAATCAGGGAGTGGAATTTATGGGTCATTAGTAAGTGTTGTTTCTCTAAGTAAGACATTGCTTGAACTGACAAGTAGCATTATCTGGCCAAAAGTTTTAATAATTAATTTTTAAATTATAAAAGTAACATGACCATTATAATTAATTAAAAGTATTCAAGCAGAAAATACATGATATAAAATTGATAATTCCAATCTTTCCTCAGCTCTAAGTCCATCCTGTAGTGGCAACCAGTGTTAGCAATTTGGGGTATTTCTTTCCATACTTTTATCCATGCTCAGCTAATTTTGGCTCTGCATAGTCCTGATATTTAGCTTTTCTAGCATTCTCTTGGGCTATCTTGTGCAAAAAAGGTAGGTCAGATTTACATCTGGGCTATGGCACATAATGCTTAATAAAAGACATGGTGCTGTAAAGAGAAAGTTTTCCATAACATTATTTTAGAGTCAGCTACTGAACATTCGGTACTTTGTAGCCATATGCTGGTTTATTATCATCTACAAAATTTTTTCTTGAAAATATGGCTTCACTTAAACTACTCATTTATATGTTTCTATTTTGTTCTTTTGTCATTTTAGCCTTAGGTGTCTGTTCATGTCCTTATTCTTTGCATTCTGTTTATTTGGGGATACATTTGAAATGGAGAAGTGGAATATTGGGTTGGAGCCCAAGACCTAAAACAAATGAAAACCCTCTCAACTTCAGAAAACTTCCTATTCCTTTCCCTTTATTGATCAAGGACTAACACTTCTGTTTCTTCATCTATAAATGAGGATACATTTTTGAACAAGTTTGCTATTCGGTATATGTTTTAAAATAATCTTTTATATCTTACAATGATGACTGTCTTCTTTCTGTTTTCTTTTCTCCAGATGGACTATTCAGGCAATTTTCCTGTCAGTTTACTTCATCTCCAGTAATTGTTAATTTGATTCAGATGCTTCCAGGTAAAGACTGTTTTTTGAATGTGGAATTTGCTTGAGAACAGAGGTCAGCTTTTGTTTTTTACTTACACCACACTTTTTAGGGGCTCTCCACTTGAAAAACAAATTTACTTGAATTGTATTGATTGTGCAACTGCTCTACGCTTCAGATACTATTTTTTAAATTTTATTTTATTATGTTAGGTTAATCACCATACATTACATCATTAGTTTTTGATGTAGTGTTCCATGATTCATTGTTTGCGTATAACACCCAGTGCTCCATGCAGTACATGCCTTCTTTAATACCCATCACCAGGCTAACCCATCCCCCCACCCCCCACTCCTCTAGAACCCTCAGTTTGTTTCTCAGAGTCCGTAGTCTCATAGTCCAATCGTCTCCCCCTCCGATTCCCCCCCTTCATTTTTCCCTTCCTGCTATCTTCTTCTTCTTTTTTTTTTTTAACATATAATGTATTATTTGTTTCAGAGGTACAGGTCTGTGATTTTAAAATCTAGGACTGGCAGAAACCAGTGAAAATCAGTTACAGGGGTAGAATATTTAGTGGTAATATGGGAAAATAACTGTAAGCTCTGGGAGTGTTAGCATACTTTAAACTCGGGATGTGAGTCAGCCGTGAAATGCTGTTATCAAAAAAGAGAATGCGTAAATGAGGCAATTATCTATGCAAATTTTGCAACAATATGCTGAATTTATTATCATTTTATTTAAAGGATTAACTAAACAGTATAATATAAAAATGGAGAAATTAAAGTCTGTTCAAATACAGTACTATATTTTTAAACCCAGAGATATAGGAACACTGTATATGCAGAAGCCTGAAGAACCAGACCCATGTGGGGAGAAAGGGAACATTAAATGTGAAAACACTTTTTATCACGAATCCTAACGACTTGTGTAAAATCTTGATTGCCCTCTAAACTCGATGTTAAGATCCATGCCTCAGAAGCAAGGCACTCTTTACTGCTTTCCCTCCTTTTTTTTTTTTCTTTTTTCTCTCTCTTTTTTTTTTCTTTCCCTCCTTTCTCCCTGGACTTTTTTTCCATAGATTCAAAGGGGGAAAGTCTTCTCTCTGAGAAGATATTTCTACCAATCTCCCTCTGCTTTAGAATTAGTATTGCTCTTTCCCACATACAAGAATTAGGCTGGCTAATGATCATGACTACATGATCGGTGTAGTCCTAAGTTTCTTCTTTCTGTGGCTTCATGGGCATTTAATTTTATTTTTAATTTTTAAAAAGATTTCATTTATTTATTTGACAGAGAGAAAGCAGGAGAGCACAAGCTGGGGGAGCAGCAGAGGGAGAGGGAGCCTGGCTTGGGGCTCAGTCCAATCCCAGGACCCTGAGATCATTACCTGAGCCAGCTGGGAGCCTACTTCTCCCTCTCCTCCTTGCTTGTGCTCTCCCTCGCTATCTCTGTCACCATCTCTCTCTCAAATAAATAAGATCTTTAAAAAAAATAAATAAATGAAGAACTGCAGGAACAAAGTGTAAAGAGTAAAGATGCCTCTTTGCATAGCAGAGCAGGCTGCTAATCATGTGACATGATTTGAAAGGCCCTAGAAAGACCGCCTGGTCCCTTAATTTGGCAAGATATAATACAGTGCCTGTGAGTTTCACCTCAGGTTTATCAGTACTTTATGTTTAGGTATGAAATGATGTTCTAAAATGGAAATTATTCTGGAGGTAAGTCCTAATCAACAATCAAAACCTAGTGTAAACCAATATGGCAGTTTACATAGTTTGTCATTAGTCTGAGAGATTTAGTACAGAAAAAAAAAAGCTTTGACTTCTGGGGCATAGGGATGAGAGGCAGAAGTGGGAAAGATTCAGAATCTGGAGTTTGTATTCAGAGTATATGAAGCAGTGAGGAGAGGGCTGGCCTAGTGCGTGGAGATCCTCTCTGAAAATGGGGCCAACGCAGAGAAAGTGCTAGTAGCTGTGGTCATGCTGGGTGGTGCTATCAGGCTCAACAGAAGAGAAATGTGACCACCTTCAATTGTAGCCCATCTGTAAAGGAAAGAGAACCAGACTGATTTACCACTGTGGTTTTCTCTTTATGACCAGGAAGGCAAGAAAGGAAAAGAAAAAAAAAAAAAAAAAGCAAAAAAACTACTTCTAACTGGCTGTTTGTTGAATTCTCCAGAGAACAGTTGAACTGTCACAGTAGTTGCCTTTGGGGCCTTGAAAAAAAGCCACTTCCTTACCTTGGTTTTTGCATTCATGAGTTTTTCACTCTAGATTCGGGGGAAAAGGAAGGGGGTAGTAAGAAGCCAAGGGAGGGGGTGAGGAAGACTACTGTGGCAAATAATCTCTCAACACACTGGTGGGACCTGCTTCTCACAATTGTTCTCCGCCTTGTTCTCTCAGCGGTTTTCAGTGCCCAGGACTGTGTGCTGTGCACTCCCTCAGCCTGGCAGAAAAAATGACTAGCAGAGTAGAGAAAGAGCCCTCCTCTCCTACTGGGGAAACATTCTCTCATCATAGAAATACTCCACTCACTCATGGCTCCAGTGTAGAGTCTGGGAGTCAATCGAAACGGAAGCAGATTTGTAACATTTCTAGTGCTGCAGTGGATTTTCTGTATAAATGAATGATACATGGATACAAACTATAGCTCTATGCTTTTATTACATTTTTGTTAAACTTTTATAATTATACTTTTTGGGGGATTAGAACTGAGAGATAATAATAAATAGCAAATTGATACAGAGTCCTTTCTTTCAAGAAGATAAATTTTATAAAGCAAGTGATTTTTATTTTTAATTGTGACAAAATAACATAAAATTTATCTTAACTTTTTTTTTTTCAGTTGAGAGACTTTGTTTTTTAAAGGAATTGTAGATTCACAGCAAAACTGGGAGGAAGGTACAGAGATATCCCATATACCCCATTATCCCACCCCCAGAGGGGTACATTTATTATAACTGATGAACCTGCATTGACACATCATTATCACCCAAAGTCCATAGTTCACATTAGGGTTCACTCTTGGTGTTGTACATTTTAATTTATAATGTCACACAGAATGGTTTCATTGCCCTAAAAAGTCTTCTGTGTTTCACCTATTCATCCCTCCCTCCCTCTAGCCCCTGACAACCATTGATCTTTTTATTGTCTCCATAGTTTTGCCTTTTCAGAATGTCATATAGTTGGAATCATATAATATGTAGCCTTTTTAGATTGGCTTCTTTCTCTAACCAATATGCATTTAAGATTCCTCCATGTCTTTATATGGCTTGATAGCTCATTTCTTTTTAATGTGGAATAATACACCACAGTTTAGGACATCTTGTTTGATTTGGGGCTTGGGCAATTGTGAATAAAGCTTCTATAAACATCTGTATACAGGTTTTGGTGTGGACATAAATTTTTTATTCCTTTAGGTAATACCAAAGAGATTGATTGCTAGATCATGTGGGAAGAGTATATATTTTAGTTTTGTAAGAAAATACCAAACAGTCTTCTGAAATGGCTGTACTATTTTATATTCCCACTAGCAGTGAATGAGTACTAATCCCCTCCTTCTTCACCTCCTCACCAGCATTTGGTGTTGTTAGCGTTCTGGGTTTTGGCCATTCCTGTAGGTGTGTAGTGATATCTCATTGTTTTAATTTCTTACATATTTTTAAGTGTACAGTTCACTAGTGTTAAGTTTATCCACATTGTTGTGCAACTGATCTCCAGAACTTTTTCATCTTGCAAAACTGAAATTCCATACCCGTCAAACAACAACTCTCCAACTCTTCCTCCCCCCTTGGACCTGGCAACAACTATTCTACTGTCTGTTTATGAGTTTGATTGTTCTTGATACCTCATCTGAGTGAAATCATACTGTATTTGTATTTCTTGTGAATGGCTTATTTCATCAGCAAAATGTCCTCAAGGTCTACCTATGTGTAACATTTGTTCAAATTTATTGTCTTTTAAGGGCTGAATAATATTCCATTGTATGTATGTATCGCATTTTGTTTATCCATTCATCTATTAATGAATGACTATTTGACTATTGTGAATAATGCTGTTATGAATATGGCTGTACAAATATCTCTTCCAGATGCTGTTTTTAATTATCTTGGGTATATATTCAGATGTGGAATTACTGAGTCATATGGTAGTTTTATTTCTAAGTTTTTGAGAAACCACCATACTCTGTTCCATAGTGTTTGCTCCATTTTACATTCCCACCAACAGTGTACAAAGGTTTTAATTTTTCCACAGCGTTGCCAACACTTGTTTTTTTCTGGTTGTTGTTTTGATTTTTTTGTTTTTTGTTTTGTTTTTGATAGCAGCCATAGCAACTGACTTTTTAAAGGTCGCTTTCACCAAGCTGTCATCTTTCCTTTAGGGATGTGGAAATTACAGTTCAAAAGAGAAGTGATTACCTTTAATGTAGCTAAAGGATTGAAACCCAGGTTTTCTGAAGAAAAAAAAATACCCTGAAAATCCAGGTTCTTTGTGTGATAGCAGGCTTTTTGCAACACATCAGACCAAACTACTGGAAACAGCAATCAAGAGTATCTTACAATAAAAGAGATGAAGCATTAGAAGTGTAAGGGAGGAGGTTGCTGTTCTTTAGTATTATGTTTGGATGTGCAAGGATAAGAATCTGTTGGTAATAATACTGTCAAAAGGAGGAAATTAGTTTTTTAAAAAATTAGCTATGGGAACGGTAAAGCTTGACCTTCATTAATATGCACACATTAGCATTATCTGATTTACATAGGTGTTAACCCAGGTGTTTGGAAGAATAGCCAGGAGAATAACCTCTGATCATTACAAAACTGGAGACGTATCTTCTGTCCTTCTCTGAGGATTTTCAAATAAACGTTAATTATAATGGCACCAAATTAGGAATGGCTGATTACATAATTTCAGCAAAAATGTCATTATCTGTGAATATTTCATGAAATACAGAAATACAGTATTTTTTTCATAGCTTTATGAAGAACTCTTTGAACAAAAAAACAATCAAGAACTATGTTTCTTATATAATTCTCAGGCCAGGCAAATACTACTTCTGGAGCATGGAATTATACCTATAGATTCAGATATCATGGTTGATCTTCCTGGCTTTCTATTATGGGTACAGTGGCAGAAACTGCTGAATGGTTATCGGGTGGCAAACTTGCCCTTGTACATGAGGGAGGGAAGTAAGATGCTGTGATGATATAAGTGCAATGCAGTGCTCTGCACAGTTCAATATCCTGCAGTTTCTTTGTGCTCTTCCTGCTTGGTATGCAAGTTGCTTCTAAAAATCCTGAAAAATCACTGTTCGTGGAGAACTTAAAAGTAACACTGGGCACTGTGACAGCATTGTGCTGACAAAACTGTGACGGAGAACTTAAAAGTAACACTGGGCACTGTGACAGCATTATGCTGACAAAACTGTGACAGAGCCCAGTGAGAGTCATGTTCAGTCCACTCTTAAGCCTCTTCATAATATTACTTCAATTTTATGGATAACAAATGTGAAGAAGAGAGAAGTCAGGAGAAGACAATGCCAAACCAATCCTAGAAATGATTGGCTAATCAATGGATTCACTTATACAAGCAATATTTGCTAAGTACCTAATACATGCCAGGCGTAGTATGAGACACTCATGGGAGTGATAAAAGATGAAAAGACATCATTCATGCTCTCAAGGACCTTGAAAATAATCTCTATGATGCGTTGGTTCTCAAACATCAGAATCACACGTAGGGCTTGTTCAAACACAGGTTGCTGGATGCCAGGGCTACACTTTCTGATTCAGCAGGTATGGGTGGGGGTGTGGGGTGGGGGGTGGGGAGATGGGGCAAAGATTTGCATTTTCTAAAACATTTCCAGAAGATGTTGATGCTACTGATCCTGGGACTACACTTTGAAAACCACCATTATGATGGGACTTTTGTAGCAGCAAAAGGAGAACTGAAATCTTAGAAATCTTAATTGGTAAAAGCATTGTTTGCTTATATGTGATAAAAAACATTGAAGTTTTAGGTAGTCAGTTGAGACTGCACAATTAACATAGGGCTTTAAAAGAGAACTTCAAAGGGATAGAGTAATTATGCTTCTGACCTACATATATATTTTAAATAGAAATGAAGAAATGGGACTTAGATGAAACTACTTTGAAGACTATGAATGATATTTAGTGTACTATCAACAAAAATAAATACCTATAAAGAAAATGAGACACAAGTAAAATTATTCGGGGGAAAAAAGGCCCTTCAAATTAAATTATATATACACGAAAAAATCCAAAAACTCATAGCCAGAGAAAGCCGCACAAATATTAGAGAACTAATAAAAGAAGAATAAAAAGCCATAAAGATTATTCTGTTACATTAAAAATGATATAACAGAGGACAAAATAATAGGTATGGACTTTGCTATAATACAACAGCAGTTGTATCTGATTTTAAAGAAACGATCTAATTTCCCATGGATTGGCTCCTTGATGGCATCTTTTCAGTTGTTTAATGCTAAAACCAATTTAATGAGTGAGTAATGATGGATACATTTCTTTAGGTAACTGAAAATACACATAGTGCAAAATAGAAGCAATGACTTGCAGTGATCAAGAAAGATTTGCGTGTAATATGAATGAGTACAGAAAGCAGAAGTGGCTAAAAGTAAGCAAAAGATAATTCACGTTGAAATTATGTGACATCCTTCTTCTGATGATCTCAAAAAACATTGACAAAGAAAACTCATTGAGGGGCGCCTGGGTGGCTCATTTGGTTAAACGTCTGACTCTTGGTTTTGGCTCAGGTCATGCATTCAGGGTCCTAGGACTGGGTTCCCTGTCGGCTTGGCACTCAGTGTAGAGTCTGCTTGTCCCTCTGCCTCTGCTCCACCACCCCCCACCCTCTCTCTCTCTCATAAATAAATTCTTTAAAAATCTTAAAAAAAGAGAGAGAAAAAAGAAAACTTAATGATTTGTGCTCACAATGCCATGGAGAGGGAGCAGCCGAGCATTATTAGTTATGTTGCTGTTTGTTTGAGATGAAAAAAAAGAAGCATGGAGATGTCATGATGTTCCCAATGCTTGGTACTAGAGGAGGAGGTTAGGATCAGTTTGTCTTGTTTGGTTTGTTTGTTTTAAATTTTAGTCTAGCTTTAAATACCATCTTACGTTGTTTATGTAAGATTTCTAAGAGCCTTTGTTTTGGAAGGAATTTCCAGGGATTTAAATTGGTTAATTTCTACGTAGCTGAATTTATCTTCACCGGTAGGTGCTGCAGGCAGCTGCTCTTGGTGTGATCCAACCTTTGCCACAAGACTGTTTCATCATTAAATCTCTTTCTTCGTGGCAGCCTAGAACGCTAGTCTTCTTTCCTATTTTTGCCAGATATTCCTCTGCCAATAGAGTCAATAGTGCAGGATGGTGACATGCATAGGTTCTGGAATCAAGCTGCAGTGGTTCAAATCTCAGCTCTGCCACTGATTAGGTTTGTGACCTTGAAAAATGACTTAGCCCTTCCAGGCCTGAGTTTTCTCATCTGTAAAAATGAAAGGTTGCAGGAGCTGGGCTTGAAATGATGGGCAGGTCAGGGAAATACAGTAAAGCCATTCGGGGCCAAGTCAATTTGTAAAATGCAAAAGAGAAAGACTCTCTTCTAGGTTTTATTTGGCTTTGAAAAGTGGCAGGAGAGCTGGCCAATCATCTAAAGCTTGGGACATATTTGGTTAAGCTATTTTGTCACTTTGGGAGGCTTCTCCAGACTGAGGATTGCTTGGCCTGAAAGGACCATCTATTTGTTTAGGTTGCAAGTTTCTCAAATAGGCCTTGGACCTAACCTAATCTAATAGGACATTTCAATGGGTTCTAGAGCTTCTTGAGGTGCTTTGAGGTTTGGGCCCGGTGTCGCTGTAGCTCTGAGGAGTTAAGTGTCCATCTACTGGCAGTGATTAATCCAGCCAATTTAACCACTGAGCAGAAAAGAAAGTTGTACTGGTCTTGAGGTAGAAGATACAAGTCAAACTCTAAGAAGCAGACAGAAGCCAACTGCAGCTTTAATTAAGAATTGAGCTTGTAATGTGAGTGGTGGGAATGACAGAGAATAAGGCAATTTGGAGGGAAATTTTTGTGTATTTTTATATTGAAGAAAAAAGCTAAGATGTTAGTCTATAAACTATTAAAGTACGCTTATTTTGTAATTAACAACATCTAGGTTAGAGTCTGCATATGATTGTGCTAATTCTTAGGATGCACAAAAAATAAACCGTCTTTTTGAGGGGTTAATTTTTTTCCAACAGAGTTATAGAATAGCACAGTAGGGCATCCTTCACTTGTCACTCAACTTTTGTATCATGCTCATAATTATGCTTGCAAAATACTCAAGGACTTCTTCAGGGCCTCTTTTGAGGGACTTATTTTGTCATCAGATCTCTATTTTTCAGTAGCTTAGCTGTTTTTTGATTTCACTTTTATGGGCTTCATGAAAACTCGTACCTTTTGTAAGATTTTCAGTTTCATTGATAATTATAGCATGTTATATATATATTTTTATTTTTTAATGATTTATTTATTTGAGAGAGAGAGAGAGAAAGAGAGAGAGTCTAAGCAGGGAGAGGGGCACAGGGAGAGGGAGAAACTCAAGCAGATTCCCCGCTGAGCAGGGAGCCCTAGGCAGGACTCTATTTCACTACCTTGAGATCATGACCTGAGCCCAAATCAAGAGTGAGTCGCTTAACCGACTGAGCCACCAGATGCCCCAATATGTCATAATTTTTTTAAAAATTTTTTATTGTTATGTTAATCCCCATACATTACATCATTAGTTTTAGATGTAGTGTTCCATGATTCATTGTTTGTGCATAACACCCAGTGCTTCATGCAGAATATGCCCTCTTTAATACCCATCACCAGGCTAACCCATCCTCCCACCCCCCTCCCCTCTAGAACCCTCAGTTTGTTTTT